>NC_069391.1:56620000-56750000 GCF_027475565.1 Acinonyx jubatus | reverse complement strand
ATCTTAAAGTACTCATATGAGTGAAGTCCTATGATATTTGTCTTTCTCTGACTGACTAATTTCACTTAGCATAATACCCTCTAGATCCAACCACATAGTTGCAAATGGCAAGATTTTATTCTTTTTGATTGCCAAGTAATACTCCAATGTGTGTGTGTGTATGTCTGTGTGTGTGTGTGTGTGTGTGTGTGTGTGTGTGTGTGTGTGTATTACCACATCTTCTTTATCCATTCATCCATGGATGGACATTTGGGCCCTTTCCATACTTTGGCTATTGTTGATAGTGCTGCTATAAACATGGGGGTGCATGTGTCCCTTTGAAACAGCATACCTGTATCCCGTGGATAAATGCCTAGTAGTGCAATTCCTGGGTCGTAGGGTAGTTCTATTTTTAGTTTTTTGAGGAACCTCCATACTGTTTTCCAGAGTGGCTGCACCAGCTTGCATTGCCACCAACAATGCAAAAGAGATCCTTTTTCTCCACATCCTCACCAACATCTGTTCTTGCCCGAATTGTTAATGTTATTCATTCTGACAGGTGTCAGGTGGTATCTCCTTGTGGTTTTGATTTGTATTTCCCTGATGATGAGTGATGTTGAGCATTTTTTCATGTGTCGGTTGGCCATATGGATATCTTCTTTGGAGAAGTGTCTCTTCATGTCTTTTGCCCATTTCTTCACTGGATTGTTTTTTGAGTGTTGAATTTGATAAGTTCTTTATAGATTTTGGATACTAACCCTTTATCTGATATGTTGTTTGCAAATATCTTCTCCCATTCTGTTGGTTGCCTTTTAGTTTTGCTGATTGTTTCCTTCACTGTGCAGAAGCTTTTTATTTTGATGAGGTCCCAATAGTTCATTTTTGCTTTTGTTTCCCTTGCATCCAGAGACGTGTTGAGTAAGAAGTTGCTGTGGCCAAAGTCAAAGAAGTTTTTGCCTGCTTTCTCCTCAAGGATTTTGATGGCTTCTTGTCTTACATTTAGGTCTTTCATCCATTTTGAGTTTATTTTTGTGTATGGTGTAAGAAAGTGGTCTAGATTCATTCTTCTGCGTGTTGCCGTCCAGTTTTCCCAACACCGCTTACTGAAGAGACCGTCTTTATTCCATTGGATATTCTTTCCTGCTTTGTCAAAGATTAGTGGCCATATGTTTGTGGGTCCACTTCTGGGTTCTCTATTCTGTTGCATTTATCGGAGTGTCTGTTCTTGTCCCAGTACCATACTGTCTTGATGGTTACAGCTTTGTAATGTAGCTTGAAGTCTAGGATTGTGATGCCTCCAGCTTTCGTTTTCTTTTTCAAGATTGATTTGGCTATTTGGGGTCTTTTCGGGTTCCATACAAATTTTAGGATTGTTTGTTCTAGCTCTGTGAAGAATGCTGGTGTTATTTTGATAGGGATTGCATTTAATACGCAGATTGCTTTGGGTAGTTAAAATTGACATTTTAACAATATTTGTTCTTCCTGTCCAGGAGCATGGAATATTTTTCCATTTTTTTTGTGTCTTCTTCAATTTCTTTCATAAGCTTTCTATAGTTTTCAGCGTATAGGTTTTTCACCTCTTTGGTTAGATTTATTACTAGGTATTCTATGGTTTTTGGTGCAACTGTAAATGGGATCGATTCCTTGGTTTCTCTTTCTGTTGCTTCATTATTGCTGTCTAGGAATGGAACCGATTTCTGTGCACTGATTTTATATCCTGCCACTTCGCTGAATTCATGGATCAGTTCAGCAGTTTTTTGGTGGAATCTTTTGAGTTTTCCATGTGCTCTGGAGAAGAATGTGTATTCCACTGCTTTAGGATGAAATGTTCTGAATATATCTGTTAAGTTCATCTGGTCCAGTGTGTCACTCAAACCATTGTTTCCTTGTTGATTCTCTGTTTAGAGATCTGTCCATTGTTGTAAGTGGAGTTTTGAAGTCCCTTACAATGATAGTATTATTATCAATGAGTTTCTTTATGTTTGTGTTTAATTGATTTATATATTTGGATGCCTCTACATTTGGAGCATAAATGTTTACAATTGTCAGGTCTTCTTGGTGGATAGACCCTTTAATTATGATATAATGCCCTTCTTCCCTTCTTGTTATAGTCGTTAAAGTCTAGATTGAAAAAGTATGACAGCTCCAGCTTTCTTTTGTCAACCATTAGCATGATAGATGGTTCTCCATCTATCTTTCAATCTGAAGTTGTCTTTAGGTCTAAAGTGGGTCTCTTGTAAACAGCATATAGATGGATGTTGTTTTCTTATCCATTCTCTTACCCTATGTCTTTTAATTGGAGCATTTAGTCATTGATTTAGAGTGAGTACTGAAGATATGAATTAATTGCCATCATGTTGTCTGTAGAGTTGGAGTTTCTGGTGGTGTTCTCTTTTGTCCTTTCTAGTTTGTTGCTTTTGGTCTCTTTTTTTCCCCGTCTTTTCTCCTCTCAGAGAAAATTTCTTGCAGGGCTGGTTCAGTAGTCACAAACTCCTTTAATTTTTGCTGGTCGTGGGAAACTGTTTATCTCTCCTTCTATTTTGAATAACAGCTTTGCTGGATAAAGAATTTGTGGCTCCATATTTTTCTGATTCAGCACATTGAATGTATTCTGCCACTCCTTTCCGGCCTGCCAAGTTTCTGTAGATGGGTCTGCTGCAAACTTGATCTGTCTTCCCTTGTAGGTTAAGGGCTTTTTTCCCCTTGTTGCTTTCATGATTCTTTGCTTGTCTCAGTATTTTGTGAATTTGACTATGGTATGCCTTGCGGATGGTTGGTTTTTGTTGAATCTAATGGGAGTCCTCTGTGTTTCCTGGATTTTGATGTCTGTGTCTTTCCCCAGGTTTGCAAAGTTTTCTGCTATGATTTTCTCACATAGCTTTTCTACACCTTTTTCTCTCCATCTTCTAAGACCCCTATGGTTCTGATCTTGTTCCTTTTTTATGAGTCACTGATTTCTCTAATTCTTAAATTGTGCTCTTTTGCCTTAATATTCCTCTTTTTTCTGTTTCATTATTCTCCATAAGTTTGTCCTCTATATCGCTGATTTGCTGCTCTGCCTCATCCATCCTTGCCGCTGTGGCAGCCATTTGAGATTGCAGTTCAGTTACAACATTTTATATTTCATCCTGACTAGATTTTACTTCTCTTATGTCCACAGAAAAGGATTCTAATCTATTTTCAACCCCAGTCAGTATTCTTATTATCGTGATTCTAAATTCTGGTTCAGATATCTTGCTTGTATCTGTGTTGATTAAGTCCCTGGCTGCCATTTCTTTCTCCTCTTTCTTTTGGGGTGAATTCCTTTATTTTGTCATTTTGAAGGAAGAAAAGGAATTAAAGGTAAAAAAAAATTAAAATTAAGAATTAAAAACAACACACATACACAAAATCAAATAAATGATCCTGTATCCTAGGTGTATTTTGGTCTGGTTGTTGAAAAGAGTTTGATAGATTAGAGAAAAAGGGAAAGATAAGAAAAGAGAAAAAAATAAAAAAAGGAAAGCATTTGAAAATTTGAAAAAAATGAATACAATGAAATAGAATAAAATTTAATGATGAAAGTAAAATAGAATTTTGAAAATTTACACAAATGTAAAATATATATAGAAAAAAATTAAAGAACAATATTTTTAATAAAAATTGAAAATACAATTTTTTTTCTCTTTCAGTTGAGTTCTGTTGTTCACGTTGTTTAGATTGTTGTGTTAATTTTCAAATCAGTTTTCTAGGTGTGCAGGATAGTTTAGTGTTGATCTGGCTGTATTTCATAGATGCGAGATGCAAAAAAGACTTCCATGTTGTTCCACCATCCTGGCCCCTCCCTCCCTACATTTTCTTTATGTGTTCATCCATAAATAGACATTTAGGTTGTTTCTTCTCTTGGCTATTGTGAACAATGCTGAAACAAACAATGAGAAGAGAAGATACCGCTGCAAGATTCTGATTTCATTTTTTTTTTGATAAATACTCAGAAACAAGCATTGAGAAGAGAAGATACCACTGCAAGATTCTGATTTCATTTTTTTTTTGATAAATACATTGCTAGATAATATGGTAGTTGTATTTTTAATTTTGGGGAACTACCAGAGTGTTTTCCATAATAGCTTCATAGTTGTACATTTACATTTACATTAATAGTGTACAAGGTTTTGATTTCTCAACATTTTCCCCAACACTTGTCATCTTTTCGTTTTTTATAATAGCCACCTAATAGGTGTGAGATAATATCTCCTAGTTATATCTCCTTTTAAATATTAATTTCCCTGATTAGTGATATTGACTATCTTTTCATATAATGTTGGCTATTTATGTCTTCTTTAAAGAAATGCCTATTCAACTCCTTTGCCCAATTTTTATTGGGTTATGTGTTTTGATAACAAAAATTTTATGTAGTTAAAAAAGTTCCCTATCTATTTTGAATATTAACCTCTTATCAGATATATGGTTCATAAATACTTTCTCCCATTCTATATGTTGCCTTTTCTTGAAGAAGCTTTTTAGTTTAACGTAATCCCACTTCTTTTACTTCTGTTGTGTATGCTATTGGTGTGATATCTATAAAACTATTGCCAAGACAAATGCCATGACGTTTTTCCCCTATGTTTATCCTAGGAATTTTACAATTTCAGGTTTATGTTCAAATTTTTAAACTATTTTGAGTTGATAGCTGTGTATGCTGTAAGATAGTGGTCCAATTTCATTCTGTTGCATGTGGATATCCAGTTTTTCCAACACTATTTATTGAAGAGAGTATCCTTTGCCTATTGTGTATTGTAGACACTCTTCTTGAAGATTGGATGAGTGTGTATGCATAGATTTGTTTCTGGGCTTTTTATTCTATCCCATTGATCTTGATGTCTGTCTTTATGCCAGTATCATGTTGTTTTAATTTTGTGGCTTTGTAAAATATGATGAAATTAGGACATGTGATACCTGTACTTTTGCACCTATTTCTTAGGATTGTTTTGGGTGTCCAGGGTCTTTTTGGTTCCATATGAAATATAGTATTTTTTGCTATTCTTGTGGAATATGCTTTTGGGATTTTGGTAGTCACTCTAAATCACTCTAGATAGAATGGCCATTTTAACACATAATGTCTTCCAATCCATGAATATGGGGTTCCTTTCAATTATTTATGTCTTATTTAATTCTTTCATCAATATAATGTAGTCATCAGTGTAGAAGTGTTTTACCTCTAAATTATCCCTACATATTTATTATTTTTATGCTATTGTTAACAGGACTTTTTATTCTTTCTTTACTTATTTATTTATTTTATTTTTTGTTTCATTAATATACAGTATTTTATTAGTTTAAGGTGTACAGTATAGTGATTCAATAATTCCATACATCACTTGGTGCTCATGATGACAAGCACACTCCTTCATCTTCATCACCTATTTAATCCATCCCCCCTTTCTGATAACCATCTG
This sequence comes from Acinonyx jubatus, assembly GCF_027475565.1. Lineage (NCBI taxonomy): Eukaryota > Metazoa > Chordata > Mammalia > Carnivora > Felidae > Acinonyx > Acinonyx jubatus. The sequence goes on along the minus strand of NC_069391.1, from coordinate 56,744,586 downwards.
TTCTCTATAATTAAGAGGCTGTTTATTAGTCTCTCTCTCTCTCTCTCTCCCTTTTCTCATTTGTTTTGTTTTATAAATTCCACATATGAGTGAAATCATCTGATATTTGTCTTTTTCTGACTGACTTATTTTGCCTAACATTATACTTTTTAGCTCCATTCATGTTGTTGCAAATGGCAAGATTTTATTCTTGTTTATGGCTGAATAATATTTCATTGTATGTATACACTTCTTAATACCTCTTCTGTTTTTCTAGTCATCTATTGATGGGCACATGGGCTGCTTAATAATTTGGCTATTGTAAGTAATGCTGTTTAAACATGAAGGTGCATGTATCACATTGAATTAGTGTTTTTGTTCTTTGTGTAAATACCTAGTAGTGCAATTGCTGGATTGCAGACTACTTCTATTTTTAACTTTTTGAGACCTCCATACTGTTTTCCAGAGTGGCTGTACCAGTTTGTATTCCCACCAAGTGTTCAAGAGGATTGCCTTTTTCACATTCTCACCAACACCTGTTTCTTTTGTTGCTGATTTTAACCATTCTGACCGATGTGGGGTAATTTCTCATTATAGTTTTGATTTGCATTTTTCTGATGGTAATTAATGATGCACATCTTTTCATGTGTCTGTTGACCGTCTGGATGTCTTCTTTGGAAACATGTCTGTTCAAGTCTTCTGCCCATTTTTTAATTTGATTATTTGTTTTTTGGGTGTTGAGTTTCATAAGTTCTTTATATATTTAGATATTAATCCTTTATCGGATATGTCATTTGTAAATACCTTCTTCCATTCCGTAGGTTGTCTTTTAGTTTTGTTGATTATTTCCTTTGCTGTGCAGAAGTAGTCCCAATAGTATATATCTGCTTTTGTTTCCCTTGCCTCAGGAAACATATCTAGAAAAATGTTGCCTTGGCCAATGTCAGTGAATTTACTACCTGTGCTCTCTTCAAGGATTTTTATGGTTTCAGGTCTCACATTTAAGTCTTTAATTCATTTTTAATTTATATTTTTGTGTATAGTGTGAGAAAGTGGTCCAGTTACTTTCTTTTGAATGTTGCTGTCCAGTTTTCCCAACACCATTTGTTGAAGAGATGGTCCTTTTTACCATTGGATATTCTTTTCTGCTTGTAGATTAATTGATGATATAGTTGTAAGATTATTTCAGGGTTTTCTATTCTGTTATATTGTTCTATGTGTCTATTTTTGTGCCAGTGCCATACTGTTTTGATCACTATAGCTTTGTAATATAACTTGAGTCTCCAGAATTGTGATGCCTCCAGCTTTGCTTTTCTTCTTCAAGATAGAAGATAGCTTTGCTTTTCTTCTTCTTCTTCAACTGTTTGGGGTCTTTTGTGGTTACATACAAATTTTATAATTGTTTGTTCTAGTTTTATGAAAAACACTATTGGTATTTTGATAGGGATGGCATTAAATGTGGAGAATGCTTCAGGTATATAGACATTTTAACAATACTTGTTCTTCCATCCCATGAGCATGGAATATCTTTCCATTTCTTTGTGTTGTCTTCAATTTCTTTCATCAGTGTTTTATAGTTTATGGAGTATAGGTCTTTCACCTCTTTGGTTAAGTTTATTCCTAGGTATCTTATTATTTCTGATGCAATTGTATATCAACTGTTTTCTTAATTACTCTTTCTGCTGACCACTACTGATGTATAGAAATGCAACAGGTTTCTGTAGATTAATTTTGTATCCTGTAATTTTACTGAATTTCTTTGTATCTTGGTATTGATCTGCTTTTCTTGATTTTTTTGTGCATTTTCTGTGCCTTTCTGGATCTGGATATATGTTTCCTTCCTCAGACTAAGGAAGTTTTCAGCTATTATTTCTTCAAATAAATTTTCTTCCCTCTTTTCTCTCTCTTCTTCTGCAACTCCTATAATGCAATTCTTATTACATTTGATAGAATCACTGAGTTCTCTAAGTCTGTTCTCATTTTGCACACTTCTTTTCTCTCTTTTTATCAGCTTAATTACTTTTCACTACTCTGTCTTCTGGGTCATTATTTGTTCCTCTGCTTTTTCCATTCTTCTGTTTATTCCATCAAGCATGGTTCTCACTTCATTTATTGACACCTTTTTCTCGGCTATGCTATTCCTTATCTCTGTGTTAAGGGTCTCACTTTTGTCTTTCACTCTTTTCCCAAGTCCAATAAGTATCCTTATGATCATGCTCTAAATACTCCATCAGGCATGCTACTTATATCTGTTTACTTAGATCTCTGTCTGTGGCCTTTTCCTGTTCTTTCATTTGAGAAAAAAAAAATTTCTCTACCTTATCATTTTTTCTAAGTCTGACCTATTTATTTATGTTGGAAAAGTCAGCTACATCTCCTGTTCTTGAGAGTAATGGCCTTATGAAGAAAAGGTCTTCTAGTGCCTGCTGTGTAGTGTCCCCTGTTGCCCAGGTCCTGGCCATTCCAAGAGTGTCTCCAATGTGTATAGCTATTTCATCCTTGACACTTTATCCTTCAGAGTAGTCATCTGCAGAGATATTCTTTGCCTATTGTGAGTAGTGTTTGGTCCCTGGCCTGAATGTGGTGTATTTTAACTAGGTATGCTCTGGTCTGCTTGTGAAATAAAACCTGCCACAACTATTGCCAGGACCAAGGCTTTGCAAAATTCCAGAATTGGGAGACAAGGTATGAGCAGAGATTTGAACTGGTCTTCTGGGAGAGCAGGCCCACCATGCTGGGATTGTGGCCAGCAAGACTGGGAAGGTGATTCCACTGTAGAATGGGGAGAGAGAATATGGATGTAAGCAAGTTAGGTAGGGAGTGTTGCCACTATGCTGGTTCCCACAGGTGGTCCTGTGTTTATGCTGAGGGGTGGGGGAAGGAAATGGCTCTGGCCACTTCCATTATTCCCTGAGGGGGTCTCTCCCTAAAGACTGCCTTTCTGGGATGTACTCCAAGATGAGCAAATAGTCTCCCCACTATGAGTCTGAGGTTTCCTTCAGATTACTGTCTCCACACTGTATGTCCACAGGTTGCTTACCTGCCTTTTCTCCAAGACCAGCATAATGCCCTCTGGAATCTATCCTTGCCAAGCCTTGACCTTTAACATTCCAGGCTTTCAGCCCTGCTCATTGCCAAAAGTCATAAGATTTGGCTCATCTTACTTTTCAAGTCAATTGCTATAGGGATTTGTTTCCTTGTGCACCCCCCTGTGTCTTAGTCTGTCTTTTGCCCTTTGCCATAACTATGGCTCCCTCCCTACTGCAGTGATCAAGATCTGTTTCTCTCCCAAACTGCTTCTCTGTAATTCCTACCTTCCTTAATGTGGACTTTTTACTACCTTTCATTGTGGCATTTGTTCTATCAGTCTTCAGGTCAGTTTTGGGTACTTAGGAATATTTGATAATTATCTACTTGTATTCATGGGAGGAGGCAAGCCTAGTGTCCACTTACTCCACTGTCATTGTCCTACCCCCTCCCTGGGATTCTTTTCTTATTTCCCTTTTCATTTTGTGTGTCTTAGTGTATCAAAATGCAGCAAGGCATTAAAATGTTGATTTTGTATCCTGAACTTCACTGAATTCCTCTATTAGTCATAATAATGTGTGTGTGTGCCTGTGTAATCTTCAAGGTTTTCTAAATATAAGATCATGTCATTTTCAAAAACAGATTATTTTAATCTTTCTCTGATTTATATACTTTTCATATTTAATTTGAAGGAGTGTCAAGAACTTCCTATTCTTCACCTGGTTGACAGCACTCCTCCAGCAGAACATTAAATTTCAATTCAAATTTAATATGTGTGATGAATAAGTATATTCATATGGTCTATTTTCCTCATAGGAGATTTGGTAATTTGTGTTTTGAAAGGAATTGTTTCATTTCATCCATGTTATAAAATTTGTGGACATTAATTCGTTCAAAGTATTCCTTTATTGTCTGTTTAATTGTGATTAGTGAGAAAGTTTCCTCTTTCTTATGTGATACTATTCCTGTCTTCTTTCCTTTTATCTTGATTGGTTTGGTTGGAATTCAATCTATTTTATACTTTTTTTTAACGTTTATTTATTTTTTGAGACAGAGAGAGATAGAGCATGAACGGGGGAGGGGCAGAGAGAGAGGGAGACACAGAATCAGAAGCAGGCTCCAGGCTCTGAACTGTCAGCACAGAGCCTGACATGGGGCTCGAACTCACGGACCACAAGATCATGACCTGAGCCAAAGTCCGACACTTAACCGACTGAGCCACCCAGGCACCCCAATCTATTTTGTACATCTTTTCAGAAACCCAGCTTTTATATTTGATTATTTTTCTTATTTTTTTCTGTTGCTATTTTTAATTTAATTGATTACTGATATATTTATTATGTTTTTCTTATTTGATTTGTGATTAAATTGTTTTTCTTTTCCAAGTTTCCTAATTGGAAATTTAGAGTATTAATTTTCACATGGAAACATGGTGAGGTGGGTAGAGAAGTTATTGTCTAAAGCTTTGATTCCTAGGCTCCTATTTTCTAGTTCTTTGACTAGAAAGAGGAAGGTTTTTCCCCCCATGCTTCCTGGCATATCCAGGTGTTACAAGCATAGGATATAAGAGGCTAAAGGAAAACTAAACCTTGGGTCTTTTCTCAGATCTCAGGTCTTGAGTCCTTGAGTCCCAGGTTTGTAGCTTGTCTGTCTTGTCTTGTCTTTCAGAAGTCTTCTTATGTCTGTTTTCTATATAATGTCTTGGGTTTATTGACTTAAATTATGGGAAGGATGAGGAAAGTACATTTACTCCATCTCTCTGAGTAGAAGACTGGAAATGTATTTTTTAATAGAATGTTATATTAGCAACAAATGTTTGAGGTATTATGGAAGTAGACTTAGTATAGACTTCCATCCAATAAGAGGTGAAATAAAAACAGAAATGATCATTTAATTATTGCAACTAACCATAGGACAAAATACTAGATCAACTCTTTAGTAAATTGACTCTAAGGAAGTTTTGAACTACTAAACCTCTGCAAAGACCATACAATAGACACCACTGTGTGTGCTTATATACTAGAAATATTAAACTTGAACTATATGTGCTTATGTGCATGCCAAAAGAAAGAACTAACCAAAGAGAGAAGAAATTAAAAAAAAAACTATAATAATGTATGGTTAAAATGATTATATTAAAAATTGCTTCTTACTAGTTTTTTTTTTTATTATTTTTTAACGTTTATTTATTTTTGGGACAGAGAGAGACAGAGCATGAACAGGGGAGGGGCAGAGAGAGAGGGAGACACAGAACCTGAAGCAGGCTCCAGGCTCTGAGCCATCAGCCCAGAGCCCTACGCCGGGCTCGAACTCACAAACCGCAAGATCGTGACCTGAGCTGAAGTCGGACGCTTAACCTACTGAGCCACCCAGGCGCCCCACTTCTTACTAGTTTTTAGTTTTATAAAAAAATTTTCACACTATGATTCTTCCACAAAAGTTACTTATTTTAATTGCCTCAAGTTGCATATGAATTACTTCATTTGGTCTTTAACTCAAGAAACAAAAATTGATTCTGGTACTAATGGAAGAAATGGTTTTAATTAGGCTTGTTAAGAGCAGAATGCCAATCTCTGTTGTGATGCATTCTTAAGCAAAATTTAAGATTAATGTTGGTTATAAATTATTTTTACTTGTTTTTTCTCATTTTGAAATCTAGTCAGTGCTTATCTGAGTCACAATTTTTATAGTGCTGAATAGTTTCTTTTCTTGTGTTACATTAATGAACTTTATATTTATGGAAGAATGAATTATCAGCTATACATTCATCTAGGAACTAAAAAGTACTAAATTTGTTTTAGAAGACCCTAAGCAGCTTTTCAAAAGCATTTATTTTATTTTCACATTTGCAAAGAAACTTTATCTTACATTGCCACTCAGTATTTGTATTATACATACACTCATACATATATACCTACATATGTGCATAAACACATATAAAGCCATGCACCAAGAAGTAGCATAACAGATAATCAAGGGAAAAAATAAAATAGTAAAAATAACCTTGGTATAGTATCATTTATCCTAGAGTCAAACAATCTGTAAAATCTCAGGGCTTTAAGAAAGTGTCACTATACAAAAGTATGGTAATATTATTAACATTACTGGTATAACTATAAGTCACAAGGAAATATTTAAACAAGTTCAGCATATATTTTTAATAAATTAAAGTAATGTAAATTCAGTTAATTTTGTGTGAAATAGTTTTTTTTCCACTTTACCTTATTCAAGAAAAGATTCTAAGTAACCCTATAAAATTCAAGGCACCATTAGTTAAACTAAGGGAAAATTACATTGAAAAACATACCTGGCAATAAACTGAATCTAGGAATTAATTTTAAGTGCCAAGTGTAATAACCTTCACTATATATGTATGTATGTATGTATTTACTTTTCTATTTAACTTCTTTAATTTTTGTATCTACTTATATTGTTTATTTTCTTTTACAAGTTTGTAACTTTTGTACTTTAACAGGATCAATATCAAGGTCAATTGAAGTTATTTGGTAAATAATTTATTTTTTATTTATTTATGTTTTTAATGTTTATTTTTGAGCAAGAGAGAGGCTTGCGCCTGCACACAAGTGGGGGAGGGGCAGAAAGAGAGGGAGACAGAATCCCAAGCAGGCTCTGCACTGTCAGCACAGAGCCTGATGCAGGGCTGGAACTCACGAATGATGAGATCATGTCCTGAGCTGAAATCAAGAGTTGGACTTTAACTGACTGAACCACCCAGGTGCCCCAATAAATATTTTAAATGGGAAATTGTTAGTTCCTTGATTATACTAGGTGAAATGTTTATTGCTACACTTAGATTTGAAAGTTTGATAGGGCATAAAAAGTACTTAAGCATTTATATCTTTATTGTTCAACGATGCACATATATGTGCATATGTTGGAATGCCATTTATATTCACTAATGTAGAAATATTTTCAAAGAGATAGTCTTATTAATCTAATTATGACATAAAGAATTTTTTCTCTGTCTTACAAATATACCCCCATTACTATGATGCAAAAAGTTTATATATAAACAGATGATGCAACTTATTTTAACTGAATCTAAATTGTCCCTATTATATAACAGCACCTAATCTCTTATCTACTTTCTAATGATTACATTTGTATTTACAATATGAGTGAATATTTTTCCAAATTCCTTGTGTAAATTATGGCATACTTATATATAAAATAAAAATGATATCTACCTTAATAATTTATAATCTATGCTATCTTTGAACAATCTGGTTTAGTACTTAAGGCTTGACTGAATTAGGAGGAATAGATGCTGACGAGAAGGCTTCTCAATCATGTTTCTTGTTTGTTTTCTAAAAGAAAAGCTAAATAGCTAGAAAATATAGAACACTCCCAGGAGTTTAGAGAAACCTTAATTCATATCTCTAGTGTTCAATAAATCTCTTCTTGGAGCACATTTATTTCTTTTATCAAACAAGGTTTCACATAATAGATGACATTGGTATAAAACAGTGACCATGTTGTGACAGATGTTGGTAGGTACAGGAGTCATCTCAGTGATGAAGAGAAGAGAGACCCAGGATAGCACAAGTGCCCAGGACCTGAAGACTTTAAAGAAATAATTTTCATTTAACTTTGAGAATGATTTGGGTCTTTATAAAAGTACAATATCTCCCATTGATACAAGCTTGAGAAAAGATGAATAGGTGTTAAGAAATCTTTCTTAACCACATCAGCATGAGCCCTGCATCAAGAGCTACAGTCCTTCTTTTACAGGTATATGAACAGGTTTTTTCTCTTATAAAAGACTGCTTTTCTTAGCTTGTGTGCATGTGGGTGTTATGATAGGGGAGAGGGAAGGGGAAAAGAACTTAAATAAGGATAAATTTAGCCTAATTTAGTGACATAATGTCACTTCATCTTTGATTTCCTTCTCTGCTTTGGCCTTAAGCTGCATTTATAGTAGCTATAGTTAAGCCTCTAAACTTTTAAAAGTTCAATTTAAAAAAAAGAGAAAAAAAAAAGAGTTGGTGCTGACCTTCAGTGACTAGGGTAATGGATTCTTAGCCTTAAAATCTCACAGTCTCTTGAACAGAGTTCAGTTCCTGGCACTTTGTTCAAAACAGTATTACCGGGAAAAAGAAAGAAAGAAAGAAAGAGAGAGAGAGATCTTTCTAATGATAAATTTAGCTCAGGGCATCTCCCAGTGCAAGCTCAAATGTGACAGAAAGGGGCACCGTGCCTGTTCCTATTGACTCACTAACTGCTCCAGAATCATGCAGTTTCTAAAGCAGGAGAAACTTGTCAAGATGATCCATGGTCCATACTTGGCTCACTTCTAAGGTACTATTAGAAACAAGAAAATTACTCTCAGCCCGGAGACAGAAAAGAACCAACACACAAGAATGTGATTCAAGCCCACAATGTGTTGAAAGGAAAGTAAGGTTTTGGATCAGTAGTTTTGGAGAATATTGTCATTTCTGTGTTGCCAGTTTGGGAAAATCGTAGCCATTTTTAGCAGGCATGCAAAATAATATGTGGAATATATTAGTCTTTTCATCAAAAAAGGAGGGAAAACTGAGACTTATGGCTATAAACACTTTCCTGTAACAAATACCATTCAGCTCTATTAACTGTGTAGTACAGAAAAATCCCCCATTAAGTAATGTTTGCTCCAGGGTGGAAAAGACAGGAAATATTTTCACAGTTGCTTGCTTTCTAAGGGTCAGTTTAATTGGACAGACTATGTAAAAATTATTTTGAAGACATTATCTACATTAAATACAGGCACAACTTATAGATTTGAGTGAAATACCTTTTAAGATTGAGGCTGTGGAATTTGTTGCGTAAAGCAATCGCCTGAAGGATTTAAAACCTAAGGTAACTGAATGGTGTGAGTGTACTTAAAATATGAAAAAAAGAATTGGCTCTTTCAGTAAATCAAGGTGAAGAAATTATCCATAAATGATAAAACATTTGATAATGTCTGAAAGTCCCCAGAAAAGGGGTTGCCTCACTTCAGGATCAGAGAGGGAAGTCTAATCTATAGAAACTTGCATTCTGAACACAAAGGTCTAAGTTGATCAACACCAGCAGTGGGCTCAAAAGGTCCCAGGTGAAAATCCCCAAAGGGCAGAACGAAACTGCCACCTGAACTAGTAGTGGATAAAATTGTATTTTGCATGTTTTGTGCTGAAACCCTTTAAATAGTCCAGAGTCTGGCCGTCAGGGATGAAGGGAGCCCTTGGATGTGTATACTTTGGATTGTAATTTTTTCTCTAATGATACTTTACTACTCTGGGTTTAGGTTAGAGAAGTTTGGTCTTGGAAGTTCTTGTAAAGATGAGGATTGTCTCAACTATTCCCACTGGAAAAAACTATAACAATCAATGTCAACATGCCATTTGGGAAAGTGACCCTTTTATCTTTTAAGCAACACTGTTACCAAACCCCTACATTAAAAGGATTTAAAAAAAGGGAATCACGTGTATAAGCCATTAATATTTTCTTGAGATGCATGAAAAAAAATTGACTTGCAAACACAGGTTTGTAAGTTAAATGAAATAAAATATGTTAAATCCTATACTTGTAAATATGGAATAAATTAAAATGTTTCAAATGTCAATGCAATGGAGAAACTTATGGAATACATGCACATATTTTGATAGGGATATGGCAATCTAGTTTGAGTATATTTAATCAAAGAGAAAGTAAGCAGGGTGACATCAACATCATGGCAAAATAAAACCTCCCTAATTTTTGTCCCCTACCAACAAAAATTCAGCATAGATCTACAGACCAAAGTGCCTTTGAGGGATCTGTGGGATTCAACAGGACATACCAAGGGACCCAGGGGAGTGTTACCAATTCACTCATCAGAAAATAGGCAGACAGATTTCAGTGTAGCTATGGACACTTCAGTGGCACATAAACCAGCTCTGGCCTGTCTGCCATGGTACTGGAGCTCCTGAAGAACACTGACTTAAATAGTCACTCTAACACGAGAGATTTTGTGAATGTCCAGTTTTCTAAAAGATATTCTAGCATTGCATGAGATAAAAACAAAACAAAAAAAAAAGACTTTGGATGTATGGCAGTAAGTAAAAGGAACATTTTGATTTTGCACATCACCCATGTCCCCAAAGATGGCACACCTTAGAGCCAAGAAGGAACTTCCTTGGCCTGTGATTCATTCCACAAGGGGAAAGGGGGAACATGTGAGTGGACACCTACTTTTCCCAATTATGTGGGACACTGACAAAGGGGCTAATTTCATTCTCATCTTATCCAGAGAAGGCTGATAAGCTTAAAATTCTGCCACAAGAGGAAGCAAGAAGTGTGAAACAAGTGCAACTGTAGAAGGTTTGAAAAAGTCTTCGAATTTCCATCAAGGCTGACAGAAGTTATTTCTTTGCAAATAGCAGTTAGTAAAGACTGGAGGAGGTGATTGCTCTTTCACATCCAATATAGCAACACAAAACTAAAAGGAATGTGAGAAATCAAGGAAGCATGATGCCACCAAAGTATCACAATAATCTTTTGGTAACTGAAATAAAACAAACAAACAAACAAACATAAAGATCTCTGATTTAACAGATGAAGAAATCAAAATAGTTGTTTAAGGAAGTTCCACAAGCTAAAAACAAATAAATGGACAAAAAACAAACCATAGAAAGATAATTCAATGAAATTAGAAAGAAAACAAAATGAGAAGTTTAACAAAGAGACAGAAATCATAAAAAGGAACCAAACAAATTCTGGAGTGGAAGAATACAATGAATGAAATGAAATTTACAGTTAGAGGCATCAATAACAGTCTTGATTAAGCAGAAAAAAGAATCTGTAAGATTGAAGATAGGAACTTTGAAATAACCTAGTTAGACGAAAAAAAAAAAACCATAAAAGGATGAGAAAAAAGTAAAGAAAAACCTTCATAAGCTATGGGATATCATCAAAAGGATCAATTTACAAGTCACTCGAGATCCACAAGGAGAAGGGAGGGAGAAGGGGGCAGAAAGCATATTTAGATAAATAATGGCTAAGAATTTCCCAGATCTGGGGAGAGATTTGGATATTCAAGTTCATGAAGCTTATGTAGGTCACCAAGCAAACTCAAACTAAATACATCTTCTTGAAGGCACATTATAATAAAACTATCAAAAATCAAAAAGAAAATTAGAATCTTAAATGTAGCAAAAGGGGAAAAAAACTAATTACTTATAAGGAAACCCACATAAAGCTATTAGCTGATGTTTTCAGCAGAAAACTTGCACATCAGGAGTGAGTGAGATGATATGTTTAAAGTGTTGAAAGAAAAAACTGCCAACCAAGAATACTATGTACAGGAAAATAATGTTCCAGAAATGAAGGAAGATAAAGACTTTCCCAGACAAACCAACACTAAAGAATTTCAACACCACTGGACATACATTACAAGAAATGCTGAAAGGAGTTATTCAAGCTGAAATTTAAAAAAGGTTAATTATTACCATGAAAATATAATATATACTGGTAATGCTGGTAATGCTAGGTGTATACTCAAATTCTGAATGATGTAATCCTGTAATATGATCATGTGTTAATTACTTAATCATAGTATAAGGTTTAATGGACAAAAGCATTAAAATATAGTTATGATGTTTTTTTTAATAAATATACAACATGAAAAGAGGTAAATTGTGAGATAAAAAGTATAAAAAGGGGGAGGAATAAAAGGATAGAATTTTTGTATGTGATTGAAGTTTGTTTTTAGCCTAAAATAAACTTCTGTACCTATATGGTATTTTATGTAAGACCCTTGGTAACCACAAAGCTAAAACCTACAATAAGGTCACAAAAGATAAAGAAAAAAGGATGAAAGCATATCCCTGTGGAAAATCAGTTCACAAAGGAAAGCAGTAAGAGGTAAAAAAAAATGAGCAAAAGATGTACAAAATAGCAAGAAAACAGATAATAAGATGGCATTATTAAATCCTTACCTGTCAATAATTACTCTACATATAAATGGTTTAAATTATCTAATAAAGTACATAGAGACACTGGATGAATACAAAATAAAACCCATGTGTGCTGCCTCTGAGACACTCACTCCAGCTTTAAGGACACATATAGGATCAAAGGAAAGGGATAGAAAAAGATATCTTATGCAATCAGAAACCAAAAGATAACAGAGTTAGCTATACTTATAGTAGACAAAATAGATTTTAAGTCAAACAGATAATAAGACACAAAGAGAGTCACTATATAATGATAAAGGGGTCAATTCATCAAGAAGATATAACAATCATAAATATACAGTTGGCCCTTGAACAATGTGAGGATTAGGGACATTGACCCCTTGTACAATTGAAAATATGAGTATAACTTTTGACTCCCCCAAATCTTAACTACTAATGGTCGACTGTTGACTGGAGGCCTTATTGATAACATAAACATTTGGTGAACATGTACTTTACGTGTTATATGTATAATATACTATATTCTTACAATAAAACAATCTAGAGAAAAGATAATGTTACTAAGAAAATCATAAGGAAGAGAAAACACATTTACAACACTATACTGTGTTTATAAAAACATCTGCCTATAAGGGGGCTCACACAGTTCAAACTTGTGTTGTTCAAGGGTCAACTGTATATGCACACAATATCAGAACACCTAAATGTATTAAAGTCTAATACTAACAAATATAAAAGGAGAACTAGACAATAATACAAAATAGGATAGAACTGTAATACCCTGATGTCAACAATGGTTATATCATCTAGACAGAAAATCAAAAAGGAAATATTGGACTTGAACCATACTTTAGACCAAATGGATAAAACAGATTTAAGAAAAAGATTCCATCCAACAGCAGCAGAAGACACATTATCCTCAAATATGGAACATTCTGTAGGATAGATTACATGTTGGGACATAAAACAAGTCTTAGTCAATGTAAGAACATTGACATTATAGCAAGTATCTTTTCTAAACAAAATGGTATGGAAATAAATTGGTAACAGGAGGAATTCTGGGAAATACAAATATGTGGAAATTAAATAATACACTATTAAGGAACCATTACATCAAATAAATCAAAAGAGAAAAAAAATATTGAAACAAACGAAAATGAAACCACAATATACCAAAATCTGCAAAGGCAGTCTAAGCACGAAGTCCGTAGAGACAAATATCTACATTAAGAAAAAGAACAATCTGAAATAAACTAATTTTACACTGCAAGAAACTAGAAAACAAACAAACCAAAACAAACAAAAAAAACCAAATAAAACCCTAAATCCAAAGTTAGAACAAGGAAGGAAATAACTAAGACCAGGAAAGAGAGAAATGTAATAGAAGCTCTAAAATCACTAAAAATGATCAACAAAACTATGAGCTGTTTTTTTTTAAGATAAACAAAATTGGCAAACCTTTAGAGAGCCCCCCCCCCAAAAAAAGAGAGATGATTGAAATAAATAACATCAGAAATGAAAGAGGAGACATTACAACTGACATGACCAAAATATTTTTCCTCAAAAAATTAAAAATAGAACTGCTGTATTACCCAGCAATTTCACTTCTAGGTGTATATCAAAAGTAAATGAAAACAGTACCTCAAATTGATGTATTTCCTCCCATGTTCCTTACAGCATTGTTCACAGTAGCCAAGATATGGAAACAACCTAAATGTCTGTTAACAAATGAATGGATCTGTGATCCACATCTTACAAAAGAAAACATGAGGTATATATGTGGGTGTATGTATGTATTTATGTATGTCTGTGTTTGTATAATGGAATATTATTCATCTGTAGAAAGAAGAAATTTCTGCCATTTGTGACAACATGGATGGACCTTGAGGACATTACACTAAGTGAAATAAGTCAGAGAAAAAAAAATACTACGTGACTCCACTTACAAGTGAATCTAACAAAGTTGAACTTGTAAATACAGAGAGCAGAGTAGTTGTTGCCAGAGGATGGAGGGTGTTGGAGATAAGGAGATGTTGGTTAAAAGTACAAACCTCTAGTTATAATACAGATGAACTTTGAGGATCTAATATATAGCATGGTGATTACAGTTGATGAAACTGGGTTATATATTTGAGGTTGCTAAGGGAGTAGATATTAAATGTTCTTACTACAAAAAAAAAAAAGAAAAAAAGGGTTATTATGTGACATGATGGAGGTTTTAGCTAATGCTCTGGTGGTAACCATTTTTGCAAAATAGACATATTCCAGATCAACTTGTTGTACACTATAAACTTACACAATGCTATATGTCAGTTATATTTCAATATATTTAGAAAAATGTTAAAAACAAAAAGAAAAATAAATCTCTTTTAAAAATGTTTATTTATATTTGAGAGAGAGAGAGAGACATAGTGCAAGCAGGGGCAGGGACAGAGAGCAAAGACAGAATCTGAAGCAGGCTCCGGTCTCCTAGCTGTCAGCAGAGAGCCCAAAACAGGACTCGAACCCATGAGCTGTGAGATCATGATCTGAGCCAAACAAAGTCAGACACCTAACCCACTAAGCCACCCAGGTGCCCCAAGTGTCCCCTATATTATTTGCAGAAAAATAAATTTCTAAAATAAAAAAAGTACAACTTCCTTTCTTTTCCCTTGATCTGTTTTATCTTTGCTAATAACAAAACTTAATATATATACACATATATGTGCTCATATATATACATATGTATGCGTGTATATATATGTATGTCTCTGCATTTAAATAAAAGCATAACATATCTTTTATCTAATCCCTAATCAAATGCACAATGGACTTCTTTTTTTCCTCTCACATACAGATTACACTGAAAAGGATCATTTTATAAGCAACACTGAGAAAGTGTTAATATTTTAAAACTCCAAGTCAAATTTTAAAGTTAATGGAAAAAGTGTATCTTCAAAGTCAATGAAAAACAGCCTATTGCTATCTTTTCTTGGATAAGAATGTTAATATAGATTTATAATTTCTCTTTCTCATTTGATGTTCAAACAAGATTATAGAATTTCTGGCTGAAAATTAGTCCAGTGAACTGGCCTTTTGTTTTTCTTCATATGAGATTGATAAGAAAGTAAAAAAAACAATACTTTCATGCTTGATCTTTGGGCAGTTAGAACCATATATTCAGGATAAGAAATGTAAAATATCAGGCCTCAATCAATGCTCAATAATATTTCTTACTATTTTTCTCAGCTATTCATAGTTCATGTGTTCGGCTGTGTTGAAAGGAATAAAAATTTTTGTTTTTAAGATTTCTTCAGAGCTACCCAAAGATAAATTCACAACATAAACTTATGAACTTATCATTGAGGTTTTTTATAGTGTGTTGAAAATTCTACTCAACTTTTTCATATGTTAATTTATAGCAAATAGAATGAGTATGATAGTAAAAGGAAGTCAGAGAATTTCAGTAACATATATGCAAACTCAAAATATAATCTTAGTCATTTGGATGAAATAAGGTTAGCTTATAGTAAATAACATATTAGAAAACAAATTAAATTACAGTTTGTTGGATAACTGTAAAATGCTTTATTTCACTTACCCGAGTAAACACATTATCTACCATGTTCTTGGCACTATGCTAGCCATTCACTGTAGTGTCATAAAAAATATTTCCTGACCTCATAGAATATATATTTTAATAGAGAATATAAATATTACTGAAATAAATATATAGGTTAAAGTGTGTCCATTTGGTAAAGAAATAGACAGGGTGCTTTAAGAAAACGTAATAAATTTTGAATACAGAAATTTGAGAAGTTGCATTAACATAATGTTTAAAAGATAAAGAGAAGGAAAACTAAGTGAGTAGAGAGTAAGAATAGAGGATAGAAACTAATTGTCAGAATATCTTCTGGAGTTCTTATGGTGTTGAAAGACAGAAATGGTAAAAAAGAATGAAAAGAAGTAAGATTGCAGATCTAAGAAAGAGATATTTACAAGTATTTTAGTCCATAGGAAAGAGTTTAGATTAGAAACTCAGAAGAATAGACCATAAAGTATAACGTATTTTAGAAGTGAATAAGTGTTTCAAAAACAGAGGATAAGCATAGAAAGAAGAAAAGATAGGGAAGATATAAAAGAAGGAAGGGAGGAAGGGAGGAAAGAAAATGGGATGGGAATCTCAGGTGAGCTTTGAAGTTTACACACACATTTCCACTCTTATTTGCTAAAATACAATCATAGGTTCCTTATATAAATGCAACAAAGACCAGGAAACACTAGAAAGGGAAGAAATAAACTTGGTGATCAGCTGGTACATTCTGCCACGATTACCTGTTGCATCCTAGTTTGCAGCATTAATGTAGTCTTAAGAAAGATCTTATATCTCTTTTTCTCCCAGTTGGCTCTGTCACTTCAGTCCCATTTTTTTCATATACATCTTCTTGACGAAGGTCTTTGTGTCTCTTTTTCATCACCCTGTATATAGACACATATCCATTTCATATAATGAATATCCTCTACGTTATATAATGAATATTCTCTATGTTATATATATCTTATGTAGTACATATATAAATATAAACACATGGTTTTTATTTAAGTATTTTTTAAAGAATTTTTTTTTACGTTTATTTATTTTTGAGACAGAGAGAGACAGAGCATGAACGGGGGAGGGTAAGAGAGAGAGTAAATATTTTTAAGATAACAAACCAATTCAAAACTTAGTGCTTTAAAATAAAATAAATGACCTTTGATGTTTCCCATGTTTCTTGCAGTCAGTAGTTGCTGGGCCTAATCTGAAACTATCTGAAGGCCTAATTATTCCGAGTATTTTCATTCCCATCTCTCATTCTTGGGCTGAGATGGCTGGAAAGCTGTGAGCTGGTTGGTTAGCTTTGTTTCTCTTGAGAAGACATCTCCTCAGGGCTATTCTGGGCTTACCCAAAATGTCATGATCTTATGATGGGTTTCCTACCTAACAGTGACCTTTTCTCAGAGACTCAGCTAAAACCTGGAAGGTTTCTTAGTACCCAGACTCAGAAGTCTCAGAATGTGAATTTTTTCCACATTCTTTTGGTCAAGAAGGTCACTAAATCTACAATTAAGGGTGGGGGCAAACCCAATTTACCTCTATTTGTGAGAAGTAGCATATGGATATGGGAAAGGAAGAAATTGATGGTGGTCTTCTTGAAAAACAGTTTTGCAACATATGTAATTGTAATATGCATGTATATTATGTTCATAGCCTTCCACTATATTCTAAACCTTTTTAGTCATTATTCTTTTTCCAGTGACTTGTGTAGTGCTTTATGTTGAATGACTTATTAAAAATACCTACTTAACAAGTGCATATAGCAATGAAACGTTAGTGAATATCAATGAACATATTTTGCAAAAATGTCAAGAGAATGATAAAGAAATAGCAGTGAAAGAGGTAAGAGACCTGGGGAAAATTATGTTTCAAGTTGTTAAATGTCCTTCTCCACTAAATGAATAATTTAGAGAAGGTTTCATACTTCCTGCAGCATGAATTCTTATTTCAAAATCTTTGTATTAAATAGTAGCAATAACTCATTCAACTACATGCAGTAATCTGACTGCTGACATCTTAGGTTCCAAGAAATAGAAAAATTAAAGTCATCACAGTAAACTAGGACAATTATAGTATTAAAATCAAGAAGAATATCCTTTTGGACTAAAGAAAGAGATCAAAAGTTGTTGGAAAGTTATTAAGGAATAATCTGAAGGACATGAAAGCTGTATCTCATAAAATATGATGAATTATGGATTTGTAAATGTATCTCAATATACCTTAAATATTTGCATGCAGTGATGAGTTCCTATAAAGATAATTTAAGAATTTTTAGCAATGATAACATGTGATGTCAAATACCTAGTTTAGTTAATCTAAATAATGTACAGATTTTAGAAAATTTGACACAAAAATATGTCCAGTATAGTTACATAATATCAAACATGTTATGTTTTGTGAAATTTAATTTTATAGATTTTAACAGATTTATAAAATTGGTTTATTTTTAAGGAAAGGGTGAATACAGTTCTTTATAAATTGTAAGTATAGAAAGTTGACCAAGCAGTGTCATCCTAGTGTTTGTAGCATGAAAAATTTTGAAATTATTTTGAATTTCAAGAATATGATGTTATGTAAATTTTCTAAATTTTAATTGTATCCAACAGTCTTATCAGATATTAGATATTATAAAAACTTGGTTTTTCTAGAACCTGATGTCAAAACATTTCACAAATAAAAAGAACCACAGAATCAGAAAATAAAATATAATTAAATAAATTTGTGATTAAATTTGTGATTCAAGATAAATTTGCATACTATGCCATTTTAAAAATAATTTATTCAATTTGAAAGAGAAAGAGCACAAGCAGGGCAGGGGCAGAGAGAGGGGAGAGAGAGAGAGAGAGAGAGAGAGAGAGAGAGAGAGAGGATCCCAATCAGTCTCCACACTGTCAGTGCAGAGTCCAGTGCAGGACTTGAGCCCACAACCATGAGAGCATGACCTGAGCCCAAACCAAGAGTCAGATGCTTAACCCACTGAGCTACCCAGGCCCCTATTATGCCTTTTCAAAAGTATCTACTTAACTGTCACTAATCTTAAAAGATTTATTTAAAACCATAGATAGCTTCATTACATACAGTGATTAACCTGAATAACACTAGAGACAGATTCTACTTTAAGTTACCAGTTCTGGAGCATTTAATATTAACCAATAACATAAAAATAGTTAATATGTGTCAATCATTTTATAGATATTTAAACTTTTGGCATGCTGTAGAGTCGAAGCATTTCCAAATCTTAGTACACATAATTAAATATTGCATATAAATCTGCTTCTTACATGTAAATTATGTATGGAACATGTTATGTTAACACCAACTTGTGTTTTACTAATATTTTCAGGGGAGTATAATTTTTGAATATATCCACGGATATTAGTCAATCGAGAGGAATATTTAGTGCACACTCATACAGTCAATCGCAAAGTTCAAATTTTGCAAGCAAACATTGGATAGCTATAAAAGGTTTGGTCCTCTAATGAGAACTGTAAATATTTGGGCTCAGTTAGTTTATCTACTTAAAGGCATAGATAGTAACCTGACTTCTAATTATTTGCTGTATTTATATGAGTACAGTGAAATCCTTCTCAACCAGCAAAAATAAATTTTAAAGACTACTGAAGAAAATTGGAAATTGTACACATTATTGCAATTAATTTTCTTTATACCTGCATCTTATTTAAGTAGCTTGATTGACCATATGTCCTTTGCCATTTGTGTTGGAATACTCCTGCACCCAGGCTCTTGGTCTTTTTTGTGTGATTGTACTTAAACCTGGTAGTTACAGGGGTGCCTGGGTGGCTCTGTCAGTTAAGCATTCGACCGGCTCACGTCATCGTCCATAGTTGGTGAGTTCCAGTCCCACATTGGGCTGTGTTGACAACTCAGAACCTGGAGCCTGCTTCGGATTCTTGTTTCCCTCTCTCTCTGCCCCTCCCCTGCTCATACTCTCTCTCTTAAAAATAAACACTAAAATATTAAAAAAAAAATTTCAAATCTAGTAATTATATTTCTGATCAGAATAAAGGGTTATAGCATTCTCACATCATATATATGAGATTGACAAAGCAGTAGCATACTATTAGGAACTATTTTTCTAGAATATTTTTGCCCTGAGTATTCCTACCACATGAAGTTTCAAACTTTTGTAGGATTTGATAAAATAAAGCTGAAGAATGACTGCATTTAATAAAAACAGTAATATTCAGGAACAGGTATAAGTACATACATGGTATTGTAAGTTGTCATTGTGTTTACTAAGAGGACTTCTAAATTGACTGTTATAATCATGCAACTATAAGTGTTTGGAAAGTATTAAGGTGTGCTGCTTTCTAAGATAAAAGGAATCATTTGCTTTTATGTAGTAGGATTGGTAGAAAGAAATGAGAGGCAAAGGGGTCTGTGCTTAGTTGCAGCCTCTGAAATAAACCAAGGATATGCCTGGAACGCAGCTAAGAAGCGACTGCAAAACACTGCTCCTGAATTCCAAGTTTTTTACAGTTCCCACTCTGTTAATGAGGAAAGTCAAGTCAAGATAAATCATCACCAGGTGCTTAGATCACATGTAAGCTCACCTTGTAGGAACAACAAGGGAGAAGTTTGGGAGTCATTTTTTAAATGGACAAAATGTAAAAGATCAGAAGAGAATGATTTGGTTATGAAATAGAATGCACTCAAACCTGTGTACTCTGTGTTCTAACATCTTTCACATGGTCAGAGTGGGTTCAAATTGTCAGCACTTTGTTCCTTATCTCATTCAGTGTGTCTGCCTATGTCAGAAATGCACTCTGCTTATGGAATGAGCAAGTTGTCTGGAGATGTAATGCATTGTAGAAGTTTGCTATTCAGATTGCTTGTTACCTCCTAACTAATGCAAAGAAGATTCCAGTCCATTCCAATGCCTTAGGAACCTTGGGCAAAGAAGGACCATGAAGAAATTCATGCTTCTCTTGGGAAATGAATTAAAGTAAACAAATTAAAGTAAGTTTTATTAATATGGGAATTTTCTTTTTATTTTGCAACACAAAATGAAGCACTTATTGAAAGTGCTTCATTAGGGACAACTGATGTAATCAGCTTTGCAATATTTTCAGACTGTACACATATTACCTGCTATTTTTTTTAATATACCCATGATATTGATTAGTCCCTTGGTATCAAAGTATGAGAAATAAAGAATCTCAAAACAAACCTAGATTCACAGAATTAAAATTACATTTCAATAAAATTTTTAGGTTAACTGCACAGGTTAAGAAACACCAACTATAGGGGCGCCTGGGTGGCTCACTTGGTTAAGTGTCCAACTTCAGCTCAGGTCATGATCTCATGGTTTGTGAGTTTGAGCCCCACATCCAGCTCTGTGCTGACAGCTTGGAGCCTGGATCCTGCTTCAGATTCTATGTCTCCCTCTCTCTCTGCCCCTCCCCCGCTCATGCTCTGTCTCTCTCACTCTCAAAAATGAATAAATGTTAAAAAAAAATTAAAAAAAAAAGAAACACCAACTGTATATCCTACAATAATGTCATTTAATTTTCTTTATGTTTATTTCTTCTCTGTATGTTATATGATAAATAAATCTCTGTGTTAATATATTTGGTCTCAGTATCAAGACCTATCAAATTTCCTCGTTAAATAAATAGTCATAGGACCAAATAAAATCAAGTTGAATTCCTTATACTTCTTGCATTCAGTATTTTTTTGTTCATTTTTTATAGTCTTATTATAATAGTATCCAAATACTTTCCTCAAGACTGGATAAATGGATTGATCTGATATAAGTAGTAGAGTTTCATTTGGAACAAATCTAAAATAATGCAAAAATATTTTTCCAAGAATATGCTGGACAAGTAAATTATCAACTTTTTAAAGAGATAATGACTTATTCATGTGCACACCACTCTTGATGTAGTATCTAGTGTATTTTTTGCTTCTGAACTTCTGCCCTGTTCCAGATGAGCCCGCTTGATTTTTAATGATGCTTTCTACTAATAGCTGCCCTTCAAAACAGTCATAAACTTTAATTATTCTGATAATCACTAGGGATCTAACCGAAAGACGGAAAAAAAAAAAAGAAAGAAAGAAAAGAAACCACGTATGAAGTATAAACCATCTTGTAGGACAGGTGTATGTTTTTCATTTGGCACTTAGAAAATCTGTTTTTGTAGTATAGATTAGACATTAGTCCATGCAACAATGAAACACTTAAAGTAAAACGAAAACTTAAAACTTTAGCTTTAGTTTAAGTATTATTTATTTCTCACTTTTTCTTAACTAGCTTGAAAAATTTATGTATTTTTCCTATGCTGTGGACAAATAACAACCTTGAGTGTCTTCAAGTTTCAGTAATATAAACAGAAATCCTGACTGATGATAGACACTCATAAAAGGTGTTGGTTTCAAAAACACCGATGATAATATTTCTTATCTGTAGGTATATTTGTTCATCTTTTAAATATTTTTAAATTTTAAATGAAGTATAGTCTTAATATATAAATTTTGTGATATGTCAGTTTTTTTGAGGTTCAGAACAGAAGTACTATTATTTACTCAAAATGTATCTAGGTGTTGAATGCCTACAGTATGCTATGCACCATTCTGTTTATGAATATTAATTTGGTCCATGGCTTAATAGTGCTTATTCTCCCACAAAAGAGAAATACAACTATCTAATGCTCCTAAGTGAGATGAGTGTTAAAGAAAAGTTTCCTATAGGTAGAGTGATGATGCCTACACTCCAAAGGGTAAAATTAAGTCAGTGTGGAAAGAAAGAGAAAGTTTTATTGATCTGAAAGTTATGAAAAAAAAATTTAGGATAAAAAAAAGAAGAAAAATGGAGCCCAAGGAAATCTGAGAATAAGAATTGTTTCTCTTGTTCCAAATACATGAATAAGTGATAATAAATGTTAAGCCTTTGTACTGTTGCTTCATTATTGTTGCAGATAGAAAACTGAACTAAAGAAATAATGGGTACCTACCTTACAAGAAATACTAAAGAAAATCTTTTAAGCTGAGATAAATAATACCACACAATAAATAGAATACACATGAAGGTATATGGGGAACAAGTAAAGCAATGAAATACACAGATATATTCCCAAAAACTTTTATGCTTTTGTACTATTTCTTCTATATTTTTAAAAGGACAACTGCATATAAAATAATTATCAAACTAGTGTTGATGTCCTAATAGTATATAAAGATATATGTAATTCATAAGACAATTACATATGAAGGAAGAGTGGGTGGCAGTATACCGAAACAAAGATTTTTGCTAACTGTAACCAAATAAATACAAATCAAAACAAGATTATTTCAACATAAGTTGTTAATTGTGATATCCAGGGTAAAAACTGAGAAAAATAACTCAAAAATATAGTAAGAGAAATAAGGAAGTTGAAATAGTACATTAGAACATATCTACATGATAAAATAGAAGGTAAAGGTATAATAGCATGTGTTAGTAAAATCGTAGATAGAAACCTCTACTTATTAATAATTACATTATATATAAATTGTTTATATATGCAAATTAAATATTAAAAATTTACATAATGAAATTAAGAGAAAGCATATTCTTAACTGTAGTTGTTTACCAGATGATTACTTCAGACTTTCTGGACCAAATAAGAAAAAAGAAACCATGCTAAATATTACTAAGGAAACAGCAACCAAAAGAGAGTTGAAATGACTATTAAAATATTGGAAAAATATACCTCAGGTCAAAATTTGTCAACATAAATGTTTATTTTTATTTTTTAATGTTTATTTATTTTTGAGAGAGAGAGAGACACCGTGTGAGCAGGGGAGGGCAGAGATAGAGGGTGACACAGAATCTGAAGCAGGCTTCAGTCTCTGAGCTGTCAGCACAGAGTCCAATGCCGGGATCAAACCCTTGGACCCGTGAGATCATGACCTGAACTGAAGTTGGATGCTCAACTAACTGAGCCACCAGGTGCCCCACCAGAAACTGTTTTAACAACAATATATGAAACAAAAGCTGACAGAGTTCAGGACAAAAATAGACATTTCAGCAATAATACTGGATATTTAAATACCTCATTTTAAATAATCGATTATAATTAGAGTTCAACAAGTAAATATTTAACTTGACCACTATCCACTCACTAGCCCTAACAGATATACATATATTTTACTCTCTACCCAAAATCAGAATACACTTCTTCTAAAACACACATGGAATATTTTCCACGGCTGATTATAGATTAGGCCAAACAAAATCAATCTACATAAATTTTAAATTATTTAAATAAAAATATATTCTCTGACAACAGTAGAAATAAATAGAAAACAACAAACGATGTTGGGATTTATAAATATGTACAATTTAAACAAGAAACTCTTAAAATTGCATGCAAGTCAAAATATAAAAGAAAAGTGAAATTAGAAAATACTTTGAGGAGTGACGTCAGCAAATGGCAGAATAAGAGGAACTTCATTCATATCTCCTCTCACCAATAATGATTTGGCAGCTTCCTTCAGTAGGTGGATGGACAAATAGACTATGGTACATCCAGATAGAATATTCAGTGCTACGAAGAAATGAACTATCATGCCATGAGGAGACACACACACACACACATACACACACAAAAACCTAAAAGGATATTACTAAGGGGTAGAAGCTAATTGAAAAGGCCATTTATTATATGATTCAAATGATGTTACATTTTGAGGAAATGTCATAGTCATAGTCATGACTATGGTTTAGTAAACAGATAAGTGGTTGTTAGAGGCTGGAGGGAAGGAGGGAAGTGAGATGAATAGACAGAACCTACATTATTTTTAGGGTGATGAAACTATACAACAATGGTGGATATATGTTATTATATACGTATATATCAAAGAATTTACAACACCACGGTATTACCCAAATGTAAACTGTGGACCTGGAGTAGTAATGATATGTCAATGTAGTTTTGTCAGTTGTAAAAAACATACTTTTGAGATATGAGAACAGCATCAAGCCAAGAAAATACTGTGATAGAAGAGAGTGAAGAGGAATAACACAACCACCATTACCAAATGAGCTACAAAGTCAAAGGAATTTTTTTTTTTGGAAAAAAAATACAAATCAAGGCAACAAAGAAGTTTTTTTTTTTTTTTAAATATCAGCTAAGTTCTCCTTCATTTATCAAAACCATATGAAACAATTTTCAATGTACAAGAACAGGAAATTTGGCACATATGAGCTTTTTTGAAGAATTTGTTAGAGGATTAACTTTTTTTAAAGCAGTTTATTAAGGGCAACATAAAAAAGGGGTGGTGAATATTTTATTATATACAAAATGGAGTTCTAAAACATAAATAAGCAATGTGGATAACAGTAAAAGACTAATATGCAATGTTACATATTGTGACAGAATAGATCCAATGCAGTCAAAAGAGAAGTGGAAAAGAAGAAGATAAAATCTTTTCATTCAAGGTTGATAAGGCAATATCTAAGAGTGAATGAAACTATTGAAAACTGACAATCCAGATAGAGAAAGATAAATACAAAAGGGGGCATTACAGGCATTAAGAAAAGTACAATACTAAGCAGTAGAACAAAAACACAAACATTCTTGAATATTATTTTTTTAAATATTAAATAGAAAATACATCTCACAGAGAAGTAATGAATTGGTAAATAGAAATTAGGACATGATGGTTAATGAGAGGAGGGATATTTCTCTGCCAATATTTTTTTTGTATAGTGTGACTTTTATAATCACAGCAATATTTTACACATCTCAATAATAAAATGTTAAAATTATCCCAGATATATGGGAAAACCCCGATTCAAATAGTAATAGATGTACCTATATGCATTACAAATAATTAATGTAACCACATTGAAGATTCCGAAGAAGATACATAATAATATGAATTATTTAAGCAAAAATTATATATTGACATATGGTAAGACTAAAGACAAATATATTGTACCCAAATGTTGTACTCTGGTTAGTAAATTTGTTTTTCACAAGGTATGGGTTGGTAAGTCTAAAACAAATGTATGTGTGTTCTGAGGTTGAGCAAGTAGGTAAATATAGGTGTGGATTTTCAGAATCAGGTTAATCACTGTATGTGAAAGTAGTTGCAAATAGGAATGGGGAAAGGATAAAATGGACTCTGCTATTGAGGTGGAAACTTAGGTATAAGTATAAACTGTTTTTAACACACACGCAAATGAAGATGTACAGAAAGACACAGGTATGTATATAGATGAATACATAAATATATACACACATGTATACACACACACTCACACACATATATATATATACACACACACTAAGATTTGTTTATCCTAAGATGGTGGCAAACCAGTGCAATAAACAAGTCTAGTACCTAGATGTTGTTCTTAATTCTATTCTTCCAATGAAATAAATCAGAACTCTTCGAAAAAAGTGCTAATGCTAGAGCAAGATAAGCCTGGAATGTTTAGTAGTGCCGGAAAATAAGGAGCTACATTAAAAAAAAAAATCCTGGTATGTCTAACAATAGAAACCAACTTGAAAAATTTCTCACTGGCCAAATATTGAACAATTTTAGCAATTAAAAAACTGAATAGTTAACAGAATAAAATAAACATGTGATTCCATAACAATATAAATAAATAGTCGAACAAATGAATACATTGGGTAGAAGTGACTGCTTTTTCTTAGAGTAGAATTCCAATAAAGAAATGGAGAAAGTCATCTTTGGCAATCACTACCATAGTGTTTAGATATGATAAGATATATAAAATATGATAAGATATAAGATATTTGCAGAATCTTGAAACTATTTTTCCATAAAATACTTACAAGGTATTTAGTAATCCTTTTTATTAAATAAAAGGAACTTTTTACTGTAGGTTACTAAATCTTTACTGTTATTTAGTGGTAATTTCACCAAAACCATGTAACTTGAATCTATTCATGACAAAATATCAAACAAATCTAAATTAGAGTAAATTCTGTAAAAGAATTGGACACTACTTATGAAATATGTCAAAGTCCTAAAAAATGAGCATCTTTCCCACATAGAAGAAGATGGGGGGGAGGGGGAGGCTGGGTGGTTCAGTGAGTTGGGTGTCGACTCTTGATTTCAGCTCAGGTTGTGATCGCATGGTTTGTGGGATTGAGCCCCATGTGGAGATCTGAGCTGGCAGTGCAGAACCTGCTTGGGGTTCTCTCTCTTCTTCCCTCTCTGCCTTTTCCTCTCTCTCTCCTTCTCTCTCCTTCCCTCCCCTCATGCTTCTCTCTCTGAATAAATAAACTGAAAAAAAAAAGAGGAAGAAGAAGAAGAAGATGGAAGAAACATAATTAAATATGATGTGGGATCCTAGATTGGATCTTAGACCAGAGAAAGGACATTAGTGGGATATTTGGTGAAATTTGAATAAGGTCTATAGACTAGATAATAGTGTTGTAGAAAATTAATTTCCTGTTTTTGCTAACTGTACTATGATTATATAAGATGTTTAACATTTGAAGAATTTGTGCAAAGGGTATACAAGAAGTCTTTTTACTATTTTTATAAATTTTTATAAATCTGAAATTATTTTAATTTTATAAAGTTAAGAAAGAAAAAATGTTTTTTTAAGTTTTTTTTTACGTTTTATTTATTTGAGAGAAGGAGAGAGAGTGTGCACACACACACAAGTGGAGAAGGGGCAGAGAGAAGGAGAGTCAGATCCCAAGCAGGCTCTGTACCATCAGCACAGAGAGCAATGTGGTGCTTGAGCCCACAAACCATGAGATCATGACCTGAGCTGAGATCCAGAGTCAGACACTTAACTGATTGAACCACGCAGGTGGTCCTAAAGAAAAAAAGAATACATTTAAAAAATATTCTATAAAAAAAATAAAACAGGGTGCCTGGGTGGCTCAGTTGGTTAAGTGTCTAACTTCAGCTCAGGTCATGATCTCATAGTTCGTGAGTTCGAGCCCCGCGTCGGGCTCTGTGCTGACAGCTCAGTGCCTGGAGCCTGCTTCACATTCTGTGTCTCCATCTCTCTCTGCCCCTTCCCTGCTCATGCTCTGTCTCTCTCTGTTTCAAAAATAAATAAACATTAAAAAAATTAAAATAAATAAGTAAATAAATAAATAAATAAATAAAAATAAAAAATATTGTATAGATCATAACTGTTAAGAATTCAGAATAACAAATACAATTATGAAGGAAAGAAGGTAGAAGAAGTCAAATATTCAGGAAGAGACATTTTATAAACCCTTATTTTTGCTGACATTTTTATTCATTTATCTCATTATATTCCCATAAAATCCTTTTTATGTCAGCCCGAATGTAGTAAGGTAGTTGTGACCTTGAAGAAGCTTAAGAAAAAACTGAGGAGCCATCAGTGTTCTCTGGATCTCATCTGTTTGATAGTATTTGCATTTTTTAATCTATGTTTTTCCATCTTTTTAAACCTACTTTTTCTACTTAATCCACACTCCAGAACACTGAAGCTCCAACCTCCACAGTTATAGACATTTATAGAGATTAACTGGGAAAACCCCAATATCAATTTGAAACTTCACAGTAGTACAAATACACTTGCTTTGCTTTTGGAACTGACAAAATACGGGTGCTATATCTGGCTTTTCTTACCTCTGGTTCTGTTTGTGTATCAGTCTTACATCCCCTTTTCAGAATATTTAAGTAATTTTTGTTGAACATTTTCAACGTTCAAAAACTACAGCTCTCTGTAGTTTTGAATTATATTGTGAATGTCTTTCTCTACTACCCCCAACTCCCCCACCACACACACATACACACATATATACACATATACATACACATAAGCCTCCTTTACTCAATGAGAAAAATCAGTTTGTACAGGCATCCATAGAGATTTAATCATTCGTGACCTGGGAGACTGCACTTAGAAAGTGCAAATCACAGTTGCTGAAGGCCACATGTGTGGTTAAACCTGGAGCATTTTGGAAAGAAAAGGGGGAAGGAGGAACTAGTAAGAAAGAGGCTCAAACACAGAGTGATGATTTGAATTCCAGCCCCATTAATCGTGGGCAAATGACCTAGGGAGGGTTGTTTAACCCTGCAGTAACTATTTTCTTATTTATTTTTAGATTTCAGATTTATTTTTATGAAAAATGAGTGATACATCTAAAATCACTTATAGAGGCACCTGGGTGCCTCAGTCAGTTAAGCGCCCGAGTCTTTATTTTGTCTCAGGTCGTGATCACAGGGTTCATAAGATTGAGACCCAAGTCTTGTGTTGGGCTCTGTGCTGACAGTGCAGAGACTGCTTGGGATTCTTTCTCTCCTTCGCTTTCTGCTGTCCCCTTTCCTTCAAAATAAATAATAAAAATAAAATGAAATAAAATCACTTATAAAAGTTCCTGCAGGTATAAAGCACCGGTAAATATTAGTTATCTATTTTAATCAGGAGAAAGTAGGCATTCTTGGTAAAGGTACAAGACATGGTAAAATAAGTAATGCGAGCAATACCAGTGAGAATGTAAGTTTGAATACAAAGAAAATAAACCTCTATTTGAATAAGGGAGCAAAGGGAAATAGAGTGTGGTCAAAAGTATAGGAACGGAAGACTATAAAGATTCTGGAGAATGTTGTAGATAAAGAAGCCCTCTCATGCCACCTTTAGCCTCAACTATCACTTTGGATATAAAATACATGAACAAGCCTGAGTAAAAATGCTGTTCCAATGTAATCTATATAAAGAGTCTATATATTTGCAGAGAATTATTGGTTGCAAAAGTAAAGTGTCAGCTTCAGCCTTTTGGAAGAAGGGACCTATTTGTTTGTTTTTTATTGGTATTGTAGCTACTAGATCATCATGTTGTTTGTCTTATCTGCAATGTCCTTTCTGGCCTTGCATTTCAGGCAAATGTAAATCAAAAGCCTTTAGAGTTATGGATTCTGATGATTCACAAGGTAATCTTGCAAACACAGCAGGGAAATATACGATTTGCAAATTGCTTAACTGACATCTCTGCTATTATCTTAAAATATTGTTGCAGTAGAACTCATTTTATAATATTTCAGCTTGATTATATTTTAAAACTTTACCTTTCTCAAGATAAATATATTGCCTCCCATTTGCATACTTTTATTCGGTTAAATTGTATGTGTATTGAAGAGCAGGATGCTTTATTTCTGGATGACCAAAAGTTTTCCTTTTCATATCAGTTATTCTTAAGTTTGTTAAACTTTTCCTATTGAATCTTAAAATTTCTTTGCAATAGAGTTTCTTACAATTATAAATTATGATTAAATTTGCCTATAAATTAACATTACAACATTGTTAAAGATTTTCAATTTTGTATTATGCTTATTTCATGAAAAAATGCCTATTGAATGTGGAATTCTTTGACACTTTCAAATAACGATAATATCTTTCTAACTCTTACATTTTTCATCAATCTAATATACTTTTCTAAAATAAGCATTAAAATGTACTTACCAATATTACACAAGGCTCTTTTCACTCAAGTACCTCATGCTGCAAAAATCTAACTGTAGGGCTACATTCTCACAGACTTTTATTAATTAAACTTGGAATTCATAGCGACTTTGCAATTGTGACTTCAATGAGGACATATACCTGCTTTAATACACATTTAAAAAATAAAATTGAAATTATTTTCATATATTAGAAAATATTCTAGCCATCCATATCTTGTCAAGTAAGTATTGCAAGGTTTAATTGGATCGATGCTATTCAGAGCAGAGTCGTAGACTAGAAGATGGCAAATGATTTAATCTCTTAGAGATAAAAAGGGGAGTGATGGAAATCACTTCTATGAATGCTGCTAGTTTTAACCATTAATGGATGCTATTTTAATTTCAATTATAGAATAAGCAAGATTTACTTTTAGTATACATATATATAATATATATATGCACATATATGTAATTAAAGTAAGTATTTTGAATCTTTATTTAGTTAAATATTTTAAGTCTTATAGAATTAAAATAATATACGAGAAGATAATAATGCAAGTGGTAAGAAATGTCTCCGTGATGTAAAGAAATATTTTTCATTGAAAAAAAAAAAATGTTTTAAAAGACAAATTCTCCTTTTCTTCAGACATTTCCTCAGTTTAATCTGGATTATGTCAGTGTAATGAAGGAAAACCACTTTGATTCACTCATCAATAGAACTGACATCAATGTGAATAAGTATTCTAAAAAGAGGGGAGACAAAGGACTTGAAACATATATTCAGAATAACCCTGAGCTATATGTCTTAGCATCAATCTAAGACTTTTACAGAATACATAAGAAGAGATACTATGTTAGAAAACATTTGGCAGGGGCGCCTGGGTGGCGCAGTCGGTTAAGCGTCCGACTTCAGCCAGGTCACGATCTCGCGGTCCGTGAGTTTGAGCCCCGCGTCAGGCTCTGGGCTGATGGCTCAGAGCCTGGAGCCTGTTTCCGATTCTGTGTCTCCCTCTCTCTCTGCCCCTCCCCCATTCATGCTCTGTCTCTCTCTGTCCCAAACATAAATAAATGTTGAAAAAAAAACAAAACAAACACACACAAAAAAAATATCTGGCAATAGTAACAGAAAAGCATTTTCTTGATCACCTGACATATAAAGTCCTTTACCAACATGAAGCAAACCAAGGATATTTATCTGGAAGAGGGGGAAGGTTGGAAGAGGAAAGAGAGGGAGAGAGGGGGAGAAGGAGTACGAGAAAGAGAATTTTATATCTGCTAAGTGTATGCCCTCTAGTCTTTCAACAAGAGCACATCATGTTGATATCATATTAAAAGATAAATATCAATTTACATTTATCAGTACCTCTTGCAGGGTATTAGAAAAATTTCTATCAAAGTTTTATATTTTAACAATATATCTCCATATTTACAGTGTTGCAAATTTTAAGATGTATTCCCGCCCTCTGCTTGGGTTTATGTTATCCATTAACACATAACTTTTATCTAATATATAAATACATTTCTCTATTCTCTTTTTCTTAAAATTTCCAATCCTTATCAATACAGCATATCAAAATGAAAACTGATTTCAAAGGAGCTAAAACAAATTAATTTATATATTTACCTTGGGGAAGAGCCTTTGAACATAGAAAATTTGAATACCTTTTTTTATTTTTCAAATACTGATTATATACCACATGTAAATTTTTGTGTATATGCCCTCCAGTATCTATAAATTATAAGTGCAGTTTTTACAAATGACATATTTGAACACAATCTTTCATTTATGTAAAAACAAGGGAAAATGACTATAATACAGAATTTTTGGGTGAATGAAACTATGTTTTACATCAATCAGGAAAGAAAATAGTGCTGTTCATGATGCTAACATGATACTAATAATTAAGATTTTTAATTAACAAAAGTGAATATAATAAAATTGACATTAATACAAAAAAATTAAACACAGATATTTATAATATTTAGTTAAGATTGAGAACAAAGAACATGTTTGTTTTTTTTTCCCTAAACAATGTGTAATTATAAGTGTTATTTGGCCTACAGGTATTCAAAATAAATATGTTGTCAGAATTAAGAGGACTCCTAAGTTCCTCATAAAATTCATACAAGTGTGAGAAGTGAGTTGTAAGAAACAGGCTTTCTGTAGTTCCACAATTCTTTCTGAAGCTTTCTGAGGACAATGAAATAGAAATGGACAGAAATAAAGCTTCATTTCTCCATGTAAGGAGTCAGAAAAGAAGGGCATCTGGGTGGTTCAGTTGCTTCCGCTCAGGTAGTGATCTCACAGTTTGTGAGTCCGAGCCCCTCATTGGGCTCTCTGCTACCAGTGCAAAAATCTGCCTTAGATATTCTGTCCCCCCCTCTCTCTACCCCTCTCCTACTCATGCTCTCTCTCTCAAAAATGAACATTTTAAAAAAGTTAAAAAAAAGAGGGCACAATTTTAAAAGGAAAGGATATTTAAATTATAGAAAAAATAATATATTGTGCGCTCTGTTGATCCAAAGCAAAGAGTACTCTGAAGGGAGAAGAGGGGAAAAATAGGGGAGAACGTGGAAGTTAGTTCTCTTCAGAAAAGAAAAATCTTTGTAGTTTTTAGGTGATCCTTGCTCTTTAAACCTCGCCTTTGCTACTTTTATGTAGCAATTACAAACTTGTCATAGTGAAATATCTTGAAATATTAATACCCCCATGGCACCATTAATCAAAGTTCCTGGTTGGGGCCTTATGGAAAAACTACATAGAAATATATTGAAGAAGCAGAATATGAAAACTGTGGAAGAAAAGACCAAAGAGAAAAACATCAGGTCCACTGGATATAGGCAGACCTGGTGAATAAAAATATAAACAATGGGACACGTGGACAAGAATTCAAATTTATGTTCATATAGAATATTGGATTGCAGCATTGCATATTGACAAATGTGAGCCCAGTTTGGGATAGGAGCTGATTTCCTCTATGCATGTCCAATGTGGGGTGGGGGAGGGGGAACAATGTCTCAGCAGATATAAAAGAATGCATATTTTAAATCCAGTTATGAGTTATTGAAATAAATGTCTGGTGTCTTTGTTAACAATTTTATTAATTAGCATTTTAAATAATTTCTAATGCATCTCTGAGATAATTGAATGAAATATGAATTAAAAAAATGAATTATCTACCCTCTTACTCTCATTATTGAATGTTAGAGTACAGCTTCAATAAATATCCTGCTTTCTGAGAAATTCTATTTGACTGCTATCTTCCTTCATCATATTTGAAGAGGGTGTTCGAGTGTGCTCTCCTTAGAGGATACAGTTTTCAAAGTCTTCTCTTAGCCTCAGAATGTTTTAAGGCTTGCTGAATAATCACATGCTTTTTAGTCTGGGTTTGTGATTTCTCCCCAATCAATTTTTTCAAAAAGTTCTCTTTTCTGCTGTTTGTTTCACTTCCCTGTGACATCAACTTCATCTAAAATTCTTTTCTAGAATTCCACTATTTCTTTGGCTCCTGGCTCCCTTGTATCTCTTTCTATTTAATGACTATATGGAAAAATACTTAATGGCTGAGGCCAAATGGGACAATAAATGTAAAGGTCATATCTTTGATCTGTTCTTTGCCAGAAAGCTGAAGCACTTTGATCAGCTGAAATATTTCACCAGGCCTATGTAACTAAAAGCCTTTTTCTATCTTATCTCTCCCAGGTATCTGGAAACATTTGGATTATCCAATATTTGGGCATTGCAAAATTCTAGACCTGCTTATTTGCTTCATTTCTACTTGCGGAACTGTCCAATTCCTCCTGGACTTTATCTCTTTTTAGTTTTACCTTGACAGATGCAATCAATAAAAACTAGTACACATTACTAAAATGTTGTTTTCCAAATTATTCTCCTAGAAATACAAGTTAGTAGTCATGTAATTTAACTTCCAAGTTACCGCAGGTGATTCTTTTCCCCCAGATTCTTTGGCAATGTATAAGTGGACTTTGAGCACTACAGCCTGATTTATATTTTTTATGCACTGCCTTCTGCAAGGATTCTATGCCAATGTTACAAGTTTTGGACTTAAACGCTTTGTCACTGTAAGCTAACTGCTCTAATGAGCAATTCCAAAATCTCACTGGATTTCTTGCACATGTCACAGCTCAGAGCTGTTCTGTTTCTCTTTTCCAAGTCATGGCCAAGGGACCAAGGCTCCTTCCATGGCATTATTAAACATTTGGATCAAATGAAGCAGTAATGTTTTTCAGTCAACTGACAAGGAAGATGAAAGAGACAGGAGGAAGAGAAAATGAGAGAAAGAAAGACCAAGAGACCTGGAAAGAACACATCGCTTTACCACTTCACCTCATGTTTAAGGTTAAAAATTAATTTTATGCATAAACATTTTTCCAAAGATGACATAGAGGTGGCTAACAGACACATGAAATGAAGTTCAACATCACTCATCATCAGGGAAATGCAAATAAAAACCACAATGGGATATTACCTTATATCTGTTACAGTGGCTAAAATAAAAAAGACAAGAAATAATGAGTGTTGGTGAGGATGTGGACAAAAAAGAACCCTCATACACTCTTGGTATGAATGTAAATTGGTACTGCCACTGAGAAAAACATTATGTTTTCTTTTTTCTCTATTTAATTTATTTTCTTAATTTAATTTAATTTTCTTTATTTTCTTTATTTTTTAAATTTACATCCAAGTTAGTTAGTATATAGTGCAACAATGATTTCATGAGTAGATTCCTTAATGACCCTTACCCATTTATCCCATCCCCCCTCCTACAACCCCTCCAGTAACTCTCTGTTTATTCTCCATATTTAAGAGTCTCTTATGTTTTGTCCCCCATCCTGTTTTTACATTATTTTTGCCTCCTTTGCCTTATGTTCACCTGTTTTGTATCTTAAAGTCCTCATATGAGTGAAGTCATATGATATTCGCCTTTCTCTGACTAATTTCAGTTAGCATAATACCCTCTAGTTCCATCCATGTAGTTGCAAATGGCAAGATTTCATTCTTTTTGATTGCCGAGTAATAATCCATTGTATATATATACCACATCTTTTTTATCCATTCATCCATCGATGGACATTTGGGCTCTTTCCATACTTTGGCTATTGTTGATAGTGTTGCTATAAACATTGGGATGCATGTGTCCCTTCAAAACAGCATACCTACATCCCTTGGATACATAGTAGTGCAATTGAGGGCCATAGGGCAGTTCTATTTTCAATTAAAAAAAATAATGTTTATTTATTTTTGAAAGAGACAGAGACAGGATGTGAGTGGGTTAGGGGAAGAGAGAGAGGGAGACACAGAATCTGAAGCAGGCTCCAGGCTCCAAGCTGTCAGCACAGAGCCTGACACGGGGCTCAAACTCACGAGTTGTAAGATCATGACCTGAGCTGAAGTCAGGTGCTCAATCAACTGAACCACCCAGGCGCCCCTTATTTTCAATTTTTTGAGGAACCTCCATACTGTTTTCCATAGTAACTACACCAGTTTGCATTCCCACCAGCAATGCAAAAGAGATCCTCTTTCTCTGCATCCTCACCAACATCTGTTGTTGCCTGAGTTGTTAATGTTAGCCATTCTGACTGGTGTGAGGTGGTATCTCATTGTGTTTTTGATTTGTATGTCCTGGATGATGAGCATTTTTTCATGTGTCAGTTGGTCATCCGGATGTCTTCTTTGGAGAAGTGCCTCTTCATATCTTTTTCCCATTTCTTCACTGGATTATTTGTTTTTTGGGTGTTGAATTTGATAAGTTCTTTATAGGTTTTTGGATACTAACCCTTTATCTGAAATGTCATTTGCAAATATCTTTATCTTCTCCCATTCTGTCAGTTGCCTTTTAATTTTGCTGATTGTTTCCTTTGCTGTGCAGAAGCTTTTTAGTTTGATGAGGTCCCAATAGGTCATTTTTGCTTTTGTTTCCCTTTCCTCTGGAGACATGATGAGCAAGAAGCTGCTGTGGCCAAGGTCAGAGAGGTTTTTTCCTGCTTTCTCGTTGAGGATTTGATGGCTTTCTGTCTTACATTTAGGTCTTTCTTTCATTTTGAGCTTATTTTTTGAATGATGTAAGAAAGTGGTCCAGGTTCATTTTTCTGCATGTCTCTGTGCAGTTTTCCTAGCATCACTTGCTGAAGAGACTGTCTTTATTCCCTTGGATATTCTTTCCTGGTTTGTCAAAGATTAATTGGCCATATGTTTGTGGGTCCATTTCTGGGTTCTTTATTCTGTTCCATTGATCTGAGTGTCTGTACTGTGCCAGTACCATACTGTCTTGATGATTCCTATTCACCAATAATGAAACAACAGAAAGAGAAATCAAGGAATCGATCCCATTTATAATTGCACCAAAACCCATAAAATACCTAGGAATAAATCTAACCAAAGAGGTGAAAAATCTATAAACTGAAAACTATAGAAAGTTATGAAAGAAATTGAAGAAGTCACAAAAAATGGAAAAATATTCTATGCTCCTGGATGGGAAGAACAAATATTGTTAAAATGTTAATACTACCCAAAGCAATCTATGTATTCAATGCAATACCTATCAAAATAACACCAGCATTCTTCACAGAGCTAGAACAAATAATCCTAAAATTTGTATGGAACCAGAAGAGACCCCGAATAACCAAAGCAATCTTGAAAAAGAAAGCCAAAGCAGGAGGCATCACAATCCCGGACTTCAAGCTGTATTACAAAGCTGTAATCATCAAAACATTATGTTTTTAAAAAAATTAAAAACAGAAATACCATATGATCCAGTAACTCCACCACTGGGTATTTACCCAAAGAAAATTAAACACAAATTCAAAGATATACTGTGCACCCCTTTATTTAATGTAGCATTATTTACAAGAGCTAAGATATGGAAGCAACCTGTGTATACCAATTGATAAATGAATAAGAAAAATATTGTATATCTATATCTATATATACATACAATGAAATATTACACAGCCATAAAAAAGGAAGAGACTGTGCCATTGTGACAACATGGATGATGCTAGAAGATATACTAAGTGAAATAAGTCAGACTGAGAAAGACAAATACCATATTATTTCACTTATATGTGGAATCATAAAGAAAATGAACAAACAAAAATCAGAATCAAACATGTAAATATGGAGAACAAACTGAGGGTTGCCAGAAGGGAGGATGTGGGGTGATGGAAAAAATGGGTGAAGGTGAGTGAGAGATACAGGGCTTCTAGTTATGAAATGATAAGTCATGGGACTAAAACACACAACATAAGGAATATAGCCAATAATATTGTAGTAGCATTGTATGGTGACAGATGGTAGCTACAATTGTGATGAGCATAGCATATTGTATAAACTTGTCAAATTACTATGCTGCACATCTGAATCTAATGTAACATTATGTGCCAACTATAGTCAAATAAAATTTCATTTAATTAATTTTCTGACTGTCTAGAAGCAACGAGAACCTGGAAATATAGTTACTGCCTAGGAATAGAAAAATGGTTTGATGTGTACATACCATTTTTGTATATCTGTGTTCTGTTCACCAAATATTCATTTCTTACTCGGACTCACACATAGAATACATTTACTGTGGGGAATAAGCTTAGGAGCTTCCTGAGCCTGCACTAATTGGTTAAAAAGGCATAAAGAATTAAAAAGCCATAGGATATACACACCCAAGTTTGGGTACACAAGATTAGGTAAATAAGAATAAGTAAAGTGGAGCAAAGGTCCCAGTATAGGACAAAGGTATAAATATAGGGAATCTGAGAATGAAAATATCCAGGATGAGGTAAACAATATTAAGCATTCAGGGAGGATATGTCCCCCAATTTAATACAATAGGAGAACGCTGCTTTCACAAGAAAGAATGACCAAATTAGGTAAACAGGTAAATAGGGCTATAGACCAGCTATGGGGCAAAGTTGCCCAGAGGGGAGCTAATTAGCAAAAGAAGGGTGCCTTCTTGACCCTAAAAGAGCAAGCTCTATCTTTTTTGTCCCTAGACCAATTTAGGTAAACAAATGTGGTGCCTCACATTTGCTGGAAAAAACCTTCCACCCACCGCCAAGATTTTGTTTTGTATTAACCCAAACCCGTAACACCACATATCTTTCCCTCATCCCAGGAGTGAATGTTCATGATTTCATTGTCTCTTTGTGCACACCCATCACCATGTTTGTAAGCCTTCTGATCCTAATAAAAAGGGAGCGAGGACCCTTACTCACATTTTTAATCCTCCATCCTGCTTTCTTGGTGGCCAAGAAAGAACTCCAGACTCAGAGTCTACAACAATTTCCTTTCCCATGCCAGACTAAGATAAATCCCATTTTGGTCACTCTGTCCAACCAAAATACAGAACCTCCAAGTGTTCTGGAATTCTTGCCACATGGAATCTGGTTCAGATGTGATCCCTCTGGGTCCTAAAACCTATAAGTAAAAGAGAAAAGTTATTTCCCCATCCATTCTTTTATATCTCTATATATCTATATGTAATTATATATTGTATATACATTCTATATTTTAAAAAATATATAATATATATAATTTCCCCACACATATATATATACACACACATATGTATGTATGTGTATATATATATATATATATATACACACACACACACACACAAATATACATACATACATACATATGTGTATATATATATATATATATACACACAAATGTATGTATGTGTGTGTATATATATATATACACACACATATGTATGTATGTGTGTGTATATATATATACACATATGTATGTATGTATGTATGTATATGTGTGTGTGTGTGTGTGTGTGTGTGTATATATATAACATATTAAAAATTATTTTATAAGAGAAAAGACTGTCAGATCAGAACAAAATGGTTCATGGCAACAAACAATTATTTGCATCAGGAAACATGAAGTTTTCCTACATTTGTAGAGGGGAAAAAATTAAGTAATTATATTTATAAAAGTTTGAGGACTACGACTCTTTAGGGTTGGTTGATACTTTTCTCAGCAACATAATTCTCTGAAAAACGACTTACTAGCTTCCTATCTATTTGCTACCAGTTAGTACCACATGGTAGTTACCACCACAGTACTTAGGTCTATCAACATAGTTCACAAATTTCATTTATTTATTTATTTATTTATCTATTTATTTATTTTTTATTCTCCTCTCCATATCTTTCTCTTTCTGTCTCCCCTCATTCTACAAGTTAATGGTGGCTACTTTGGAGGTATCAGGTTTAAAAAGGAAGGTTTATTTTTACCCTTTCCCCAAGGCTGGTCTTAATGCCCTCTGCTGAATTTCTCAGTTCCTCATATCCCACCTACTATTTGGGATTTAAAAGATCTCTATCCTTACAAGGTGGTGATTTCTGAGCATTGTTGATTCCCTTCCTTCTGGCTACTTCTCCCCCAAACACATTTCTTTCTTGAATTACTTTGTAAAATGCAGTTAATGGTAGGTAGAAGCTAATATTTGGATCCTTTTCTACCACTTCCCCTAAATAGAATTGATGACTATTTAGTAAGTATATGGTCTACCTACAACATTAAACAAGAGACAGCATTAACAAATATTTTTCCATTACATTACATTCCTGCCTTTAGGGAAAATTGCCTTGCCATTAACCTGCTAAGTAAATGGAATTTGTAGTCTTTAGTTTTGATACCAATGTTTGCATTGTTCATAGTAATTATGCCTCCCTTTTTTATCATATAGCACAAAAAAATCTCAGTGGTTTAACAGTATGGTTTTTCTCCAGATCAGGATCAAGTTCAGAGAACTGGTTTTAGGGTAGTAGGTGCTCTGTGTTCCATACAGTCATTTAAGATCTAGTATTATTAAAAGGGATTCTACCATCCCTTAGGATTTTAAAATTATCAACTACACCCTCTTCATCTATCTGGCTGACAAAGGCAAAAACAGTTTGTGAGAATCATAGGAGAGGTTTCAGGGGTCAGGCCTTAAAATAGAAAACATTTCTTTTGTTGCATCCATTAGACTCCTGAAACAGAATGCTAGGGGCACCAGTGATAGTCACAACAAAGTTTATTGCAATGAGAGGGAAGGCCGACCCATGGGAACTGACATTCTTGATCAGAGTGCTGGCCTTGAACACCCAGGGTACAGAGTTTTTATAGCCCACCACATTGTCTTATCATCACCTGGGAACAGAACAAAGAAATAGTTCCCAGATGGGGGTGGAAACAGTTCAGACTTGCCCTTGCCCCAATCCAATCAAACACTAATCCAGTTGATTTTCCTTGAACTTTTATTCCCTTGATTGATAGGATAAGGCTGTTATCTCTTAACCTACAGTGTTAAAACAAAGCTGTTATTTCTCAAGGCTACAGGTTAGCCCTAACACTACAATTTAACCCTTACACTTTCAGCCCTCCTTCAATGGAAAGGCTTGGTCACATGATTCCTGCTTGGCTAAAACTAAGAACTTTCTGTATGCTGAAGAGGTAATTGAAGTATTAAGGTGAACTTGTAGTATTGTCTCCATCTCATGATGGGATATAGAATTAGATATGTAGGATGTATTTAAAATCTAAGACATTTTAACTCGGGATATGAAATAAATCTAGTTAATGACCAATAGGATGTCAGAGGTTTTTTCTGAGTTATATTTGTGTTTTCTACAACTAGCATAATATCTGATGAATGCATAATTTCATACCAAATAAAATTATACATGTTAGCCATAAATAGTTATAACATATGAAATATTTTAATTGAAATATGTGCTATATTAATGATTCAAGAGTAAGATCAACAATATTGTTAGAAGAAAACAAGTAAGAAATAAAATGGAGGACCTCTGTTCTGGCAGCAGTGGGGGCAGTTCTTGTTTCACAAGCAGAACACTGCACACCTTCCTGCCCACAATAGGCAAAGAGAGACTCTGCAGACAACTGGATTGAGGAAAAAAACAAGCAGAGACTCAATAGCAGAGCACACACAACATACATGGGAGACACTTTCTGAAGTGCTGATCCCTGGGAAACAGGGCACACTACACTGCAGGGTACTATAGGACTTCTTCCTCATAAGGCTATTATCATTAAGAGCAAGAGAAATAGTTTGCATTTCTAACACAGGGAAATAGACACATAGAGTGAGACAAAATGAGGAGACAGAGAAACATCCCCCAAATGAAGGAACAGGATCAAACCATAGCAAAGATGAAAGGAAGCAAATATGAATAATAAGCCTGATATACAATGTAAAGTAATAATCATAAAAATACTCACTGGACTGGAGAAAAGAGTGGAAGACGTAAGTGAGACCTTTAACACAGAGTTAAAAAGAACCTATCAGAAATCGAGAACATGATAAACAAAATTAAAAACACACTTGATGGAATGTCAGTCTAGATGAAGCAGAGGAATGAATTAGCAACATGGAAGACAGAGCAATGGAAAGTAACCAAGGTAAGCAAAGAAAAGGAAGAAAATTATGAAAAATGAGAATAGTATTAGAGAACTCAATGACTCCATAATAACATCCACATTATAGGGATCTCAGAAGAAGAAGAGAGAGATAAGGGTACAGAGAATTTATTTAAAGAAATAGCAGCTGAAAACTCTCCTAACCTGGGGAATAACACAAATATCCAGATCCAAGAGACACAGACATCCCACTACCCACCCGCTCCCAGCCAAATTTAACCCAGGGAGGTCCACAACAAGACGCTTAGTAATTATAGTGAAAAAATGTAGTGAAAAAAGTTAAAGCAAAAAGAGAAAAGAAGACAGTAACATACATGGGAATGCCATAACGTTATCACCAGATGTTTCAGTACAAACTTTGCAGGCCTGAAGGGAGTGGCATGATATATTCAAAGTGCTGAGAGGCAAAGATCTGCAGTCAAGAATATTGTATCTAGCAAGGCTATCATTCAGAATAGAAGGAGAGATAGTCTCTCAGACAAACAAAATCTATAGGAATTCATGACCACTAAACCAGCCCTACAAGAAATATTAAAGGGGACACATTGAGTAGAAATTAAGACCAGAAGTGAGAGTATAACAAGTAAAAAACACAAAATCAGTAAATATAAATATTTCTGTAAAAATCAGTCAAGGGATTCATAAAACAAAAGGAGAAAAATATGACACCATAATACCAAAAACATGGAGGAGACAGAAAAGTAAAGAATGGGTTTAAACTTAAGTGACCATTGACTTAATATAGACTGCGATATGCAGAAGATGTTAAATGTAAACCCAATGGTACCCACAAGTCAAAAACCAGTCATAGATATGCAAAGAATTAAAAAAAAGGTAACCAAATATATATTCTGTAACAACAAAACATGTAAGAGGCAAAGAGAAGAAAGGATCAGAAGAAATCTATACAAACAACCACAAAATAAGTACCAAAATGTCAATAAATATATATCTATCAATGTACATGGAGTATAGGCTCCAATAAAAAAAAAAGCCTAGGGTGACAAAGTGGATAAAAAACAAGACCCATCTCTATGCTGCCTAACGAGACTCATTTCAAACTGAAAAACACCTGCAGATAGAAAGTGGGGAGATGGAGAGACATTCATCATGCAAATGGGTGCCAAAAGAAAGCCAGGTTGGCAATATTCATATTAGAAAATTAACTTTAAAACAAAGAATATAGCAAGAGACAACGAAATAAACTGTATAATAATAAAAGAGACAATTGGACAAGAGGATATAACGATTGGGATGCCTGGGTGGCTCAGTCTGTTAAGCCTCAAACTCTTTATTTTGACTCAGGTCACAATCTCACAGTTTGTGAGATTGAGCCCTGTGTCAGGCTCTGTGTCGATACTGCAGAGCCTGCTTGGGATTCTCTCTTTCCCTCACTCTCTCTCAAAAATAAAGAAATAAACTTTAAAAAAGAAACAGGAGAGGGGCACCTGGATACCTCAGTCAGTTAAGCGTCTGTTTTAGGCTCAGCTCATGATCTTGTGATTTGTGACTTGAGCCCCGTGTCAGGTTCTATGCTGACAGCTTGGAGCCTGAAGCCTGCTTCGAATTCTGTATCTCCATCTCTCTCTGCAACCCCATTCCCAGCTTGCACTTTCTCTCTCTCTCAAAATTAAATAAACATTTAAAAACAAAGAAAGATGACATAACAATTGTAAATATTTATGCACCAAACATGATTGAACCCAAATACATAAAACAGTTAATAATAAACATAAAAGAGGGGCACCTGGGAGACTCAGTTGGTTAAGCTTTCAACTCTTGATTTTGGCTCAGGTCATGATCTCATAGTTGGTGAGATCAAGCCCCATGTTGGGCTCTGTGCTTACAGCACAGCGCAAGGCCTGCTTGGGATTGTTTTTCTCCGTGTATCCCCCCCCCCCACCTCTCTCTCTCTCTCTCTCTCTCTCTTCCAAAATAAATAAATATACATTTAAAAAACATAAGAAAATAATTGATAGTAATACAAAGTGTAGAGGACTTTAATACCCCACTTATATCAATGGGCAAATTATCCAAACAGAAAATCAAAAAGGAAACAGTGGCTTTGAATAACACACTCGACCAGATGTAATTAACAGATATATTCAGGTCGTTCCATCCTAAAACAGCAGAGTACACATTATTTTCAGGTACACACAAAGTACTTTCCAGAAATTAAAATACATTAGGTCATAAAACAAGCTTCTGTAAATTCAAGGTCAAAGTCATACTATGCATCTTTTCTGACCACAATGTTATGGAACTAGGTGCCAGCCATAAAAATAATATGGTGAGACTACAAATATATGGAGTTTAAAAACATTCTATTAAACAATTCATGGGTCAATAAAGAAAAGAAAAAGAATTAAAAATTACATGAAACCAAATGAAAATAAA
The DNA here is from genome assembly GCF_027475565.1 of Acinonyx jubatus. Classification (NCBI taxonomy): domain Eukaryota; kingdom Metazoa; phylum Chordata; class Mammalia; order Carnivora; family Felidae; genus Acinonyx; species Acinonyx jubatus. The sequence goes on along the minus strand of NC_069391.1, from coordinate 56,700,809 downwards.
AACACAATGATCCAAAATCTTTGGGATGCATACAAATGGTTCTAAGTGGGGAATTTATAGCAACAAAGACCTATCTCAAGAAGCAAGAAAAATTTCAAATAAACAAACTAACCTTACACCTAAAGGAGTTAGAGAAAGAACAATGAACAAAATATAAAAACAGCAGAAGGAAGGAAATAATAAATATTAGAGCAGAGATAAATGATAAAGAAACTAAAACAAACAAAAACAAAAACAAAAAATTACAGTAGAACAGATCAATACAACCAGGAGCTGGTTCTTTAAAAAAAAAAGAATCCATATAATTGAAAAACCTCTAGCCAGATGTTGAAAGAAAAAAAGAGAAAGGAAACAACTAAAATCACAAATGGGAGAGGAGAAATAACAACCAATACCACCGAAATGCAAATAATTATACAAGAATATTATGAATACTGTATTCCAACAAACTGGAAAGCCTAGAATGAACGGACAATTTCTAGAAACATATAAGCAACAAAAATTGTAACAGGAAAAAATAGGAGACTTGAAAAGACTGATAACTAGACAAGAAATTGAATAAGTAATCAAAAAACTCACAACAAAACAAATGTCCAGGTCATATGGCTTCACAGGCGACTTCTGCCAAAAATTTAAAGAAAAGTTAATGTCTATCTTCTCAAACTGTTCCAAAACATAGAAAAGGAAGGAAAATCTCCAAATTCTTTCTATTAGGGCAGCATTACCCTGATACCCAAATCAGTAAAGACTCCACTAAAAAAGTGAACTATAGATCAATATCCCTGATGAACATAAACACAAAAACTCCTCAACAAAACACTAGCTAACCAAATCCAACAATACATTAAAAAAAATCATTCACCATGATCAAGTGAGATTTATTCTTGGTTTCAAGCATGATTCAATAGTCACAAATCAATCAACAGGATACATCACATCAATAAGAGAAATGATAAGAACTTTAGGATCATTTCCATAGATGCAGAAAAAGCATTTGACAAAATACAACATCCATTCACAATAAAAACCCTCTGTGAAGTAGGGCTACAGAAACCATACCTCAATTTAATGAAGTCTGTATATTAAAACTCCACAGTAAACAGAACACTGCATAAGGAAACACTGAGAGCTTTTTCCTTAAGGTCTAAAGAAAAGAATGTCCACTCTCGCCAATTTTATTCTATAGGTACTGGAAGTTCTAGCCACAGCAATTAGACAAATAATAATAATAATAATAACAACAACAACAACAACAAAAGGCATCCAAATTGGTAAGGAAGAAGTAAAAATGTCACTATTTTCAAATGACAAACTATGTATAGAAAACTCTAAAGACTCCACCAAAAAACTAATAGAACTGATAAGTGAATTCAGTAAACTTGCAGGATGTAAAATCAATTTACAGAAATCTGTTGTACTCCTATCCATTACTAATGAAGCAGCAGAAAGTGAAATTATGAAAATAATCCTATTTGCAATTGCACTGCAAACAATAAAATACCTAGGAATAAACTTAACCAAAGAGATGAAAGATCTATACTCTGAAAAGTATAAAACACTGATGAAGGAAATTGAACACAATGCAAAGAAATGGAAAGACATTCCACCTTCATGGGTTGGAAGAACAAATATTTTTAGAATGTCTAGTTCATAGAACTAGAATAAAAATACTAAAATATATGTGGAACTACAAAAACCCTGAATAGACAAAGCAATTTTGAAAAAGAAAAACAAAACTAAAGGTATTAAAAATCCAGATTTCAAGTTATATTTTCAAGTGGTAGTAATTAAACCAATATGGCACCGGCATAAAATTAGATACATAGATCAATGTTAGAGAATAGAAATCTCAGAAATGAACCCACAATTATATGGCCAATTAATCTTTAACAAAAGAGGAATGAATATCCAATAGCCAAAAACAGTGTCTTCAACAAATACTTTTGGGAAAACTAGAGAGCCACATGCAAAAGAATGTAACTGGACCACTTTCTTTAATCATACACAAAAATAAGCTCAAAAAGGATTAAAGACCTGAGTGTGACATCTGGAACCATAAAAATCCTTGAAGAGAGAACAGGCAATAATATCTCTGACATTGCCCATAGTAACATTTTTCTAGATACGTCTCCTGAAGCCAGGAAAATAAAAACAAAATTAAATTATTGGAACTACATTAACATAAAAATCTACACAGTGAAGGAAACAATCAACAAAACTGAAAGACAACCTACTGAATGAGAGAAGATATTTGCAAATGACATATCTGATAAAGGGTTAGTATCCAAAATATATATTAAAAAAACTGATGCAACTCAATAATCTAAAAACAAATCCAATTAAAAAATGGGCAGAAGTCATGATAGCCATTTATCCAAAAAAGACATCTGGATGACCAACAGACACATGAAAAAATGCTTCACATCACTCATCATCAGGGCAATGCAAACCAAAACCACAATGAGAATCACCTCACACCAATCAGTATGTCTAAAATCAAAAACACAAGAAACAAGTGTTGATAAGGATGTGGAGAAAAAGAAACCCTCTTGCACTGTTGGTGGGAATGCAAACTGGTGCAGCCACTCTGGAAAACAGTATGGATGTTCCTTAAAATTAAAAATAGAAGCACCCTACAACCCAGGAATTGCATTACCAAGTATTTATTATCTTTTAATGTTTGTTTATTTTTGAGAGAGAGAAAGAGAGAGACAGAGAGAGAGAGTGCGGGGGGGTTGGGGGGGCGGGACAGAGATAGAGGGAGACACAGATCCGAAGTAGGATCCAGCCTCTAAGCTATCAGTACAGAGCCCAATGCCAGGCTTGAATTCATAATCTGCAAGATCAGGACCTGAGCCGTTGTTGGACGCTTAACTGACTGAGCTACCTAGGCGCCCCGTTTTACTGAATATTAACCAAAAAATATAAAAACTGTAATTCAAAGGGATACATGTGCCCTTATGTGTATGACAATATTATTTACAATAGCTAAATTATGGAAGCAGCTCAAGTGTCCATCAATAGATAGATAAAAAAAAATGTGTTATATACAATGGAATATTATTCAGTTGTAAAAAAGAATGAAATCTTGCCATTTGCAACAACATGGTAGAGCTAGACAGAGCATGGTGGAGCTAGAGAAAGAGCTAGAGAGAGAGATAGGATAAACAGGGGCCCCCCGGGTGGCTCAGTTGGTTAAGGTCCGACTTCTGCTCAGGTCATGATTTCTGTGCTGATAGCTCAGAGCCTGGAGCCTGCTTCAGATTCTGTGTCTCCCTCTCTCTCTGCCCCATCCCCACTCATGTTCTGTCTCTCTCTGTCTTAAAAATAAATAAAATATTAAAAATTTTTTTAAAAGATAAGATAAACATACTAATTTACTTTCTTATCCCAAATTCATGATACTTAAAATAATATTTTTAAAAGAGAAAGAGAATCAGGCATGTTTTAGAGGAAAGCAAATGAGGAGCGCCTGGGTGGCTCAGTCGGTTAAGCGTCTGACTTGGGCTCAGGTCATGATCTCGCAGTTCGTGAGTTCAAGCCCCGAGTCGGGCTCTGTGCTGACAGCTTGGACCCTGGAGCCTGTTTCGGATTCTGGAGCCTGTTTCGGATTCTGTGTCTCCCTCTCTCTCTCTGACCCTCCCCCGTTCATGCTCTGTCTCTCTCTGTCTCAAAAATAAATAAACGTTAAAAAAAAAATTAGAGGAAAACAAATGAGACAATTTGTAATCATGTTAGAAAAAAAGTATCCATGCCCTTACTAACAAAGACAATTTGAGGAGTTCTTATTAGATAGCGTATTTAGTCAAGGTTCTTCAAAGAAAGAGAACCAGCAGGATCAGGATGTGGTGTGTGTGTGTGTGTGAATGTGAATGAGTTAGGATTGTCTAATGAGATCATGGAAGTTGCCAGTTCCTTGATCCACAGTTGACAACCTGGAAATCCAGGACAGCCAGTGGTATAATTTCAGTCTGAAAGCCAGAAGGTTGAGACCCAGGATAAACCAATGCTTCAGTTCAGTCTAAAGGTAGGAAAACATTTGATATCCCAACAGGAAAGCAGTCAAGCATAAGAAGTTTCCTGTTATTTTTCTTTCTGATCCTCAGCTGCTAAGGTGGGGTCAACCTACATTTGAGAGGGAAATCAGCTTTACTCTCTATCCATTTTAGCATTAAATTCATCCAAAAGCACCCTCACAAAACACCCAGAGTTGGCTTTGACCAAATATCTGGGGACCCCATAGTCTTGTCAGGCAGACACATAAAATTAACCATGATAGAAAGAAAGTAGGCAAACTGAGATGACTTATAGAACACAACTGGAGGAAACCATAACTCCAAACACCATTCAGGAGAAGACTGCTAAGAAGGTGGAAGCACTCTAGGTGACTTAGGACCCAGGATTACATACTAAGGTAATAATGGAGGAGCTACAGTCAGTGATTTTGTGTAGGCAGCAGCTTTTGCTAGAGGCTAAAGCAGAAAATACTAACTCCAGAACCAGGGATCAGAGGCTTACCAGACCTGCAGTTACTGACCCCCAGGAAAAGCAGATATTCCCCACACCAAGATGGCACTATGCTGGATGGCATATCTCTCCTTCCTTGAGGATCATGGGAGCCAGGCAACAGTAGAGACTCTGGTGAACAAACTCAATCTGACATCAAGCACCCATCTAAAAATCACCAAACTTTTTGGGGCGCCTGGGTGGCTCAGTTGGTTAAGCGTCCGACTTCAGCTCAGGTCACGATCTCGCGGTCCGTGGGTTTGAGCCCCGCGTCAGGCTCTGGGCTGATGGCTCAGAGCCTGGAGCCTGTTTCCGATTCTGTGTCTCCCTCTCTCTGACCCTCCCCCGTTCATGCTCTGTCTCTCTCTGTCTCAAAAATAAATAAACGTTAAAAAAAAAAATGAATAAAAAAAAAATCACCAAACTTTTGAGGACAAAAAATCCCACAGTGAGAAGTGTGCTCTAAACTAAAAAATATATTATATTTTTATATAATATAATATGATAATATAATATAATATATATTTAAAATATATATTATATTTATATAGTATATATATTTTATATTATATATATTTATAATAATATATTCTATATAATATAATATAACTATAAATATAATATATAAATATATTTTATATTTTAAAAATATTATATATAATATATATTTCTTTCTCTTCTCTGTGTGTATATATATATATATATATATACATATACATATACATATACATACACATATACATACATATATATATATATATGTCTTTCTCCCCACTGTCCTTTGTCTTTCCCTTCACTCTCAGTCCTTCTTTGACTGCCTGTCATAAGCAGTCTGCCTGCAAAGGAGAGTCCAGTGGTTTGTCCAAATATACCAGTAACTTGGTGGTTAAGAATGTTTCTTTCAAAGGCAAATTCTTAGAATCTGTGCTTGTCTGGAAACCCAAAACTACATACATCTCCTTATCAGTAATATGGGGAGCATTTTGATATCTGCCTGATTACTTTGTCTAACCAACTGTCAAAAGATCAAGAAGAGAAGAGATTACTTAAATCATATTCAAAACCTCTAATATGTGGCATGCTGTTAAAGAATCTTGACAGATAAGTAAGAATCAGTAAATAGAAAGTGAGACTCTTGGTAGACTTGACCTGAAAGTCATTTGGAGTTTACCCTGGTCATTGTGCTTTATGGTAGTTTTATTTATAGGTAGGCTACATGATTTTAGTTTACTTTTGCAAGTAATCCATATGAACTTTCTAATAAAATTCCTGAGTATAGTTGGCACACAATGTTACATTAGTTTCCGATGAACAATGTAGTGATTTAACATCTCTATATGTTATGCTATGCTCACCATAAGTGTAGCTATTGTCACCATACAACACCATTACAATATCATTGACTGTATTCCCCATCCCACATCCCTATGCCTTTTATTCCCATGGCATATTCATTCCATAACTGTAAACCGAAGCCTGTATCTCCCATTCCTCTTCACCATTTCGCCCATCCCTCCAACCCTGTTTTATCTGTCAACAATCAGTTTGCTTTCTATATTTATAGACCTAATTCTGGGGGTGCCTGGGTGGTTTAGTCAGTTGAGCACCTGACTCTTGGTTTCAGCTCAGGTCAAGATCCCAGGGTAATGGGATTCAGCCTCCTGATGGGCTTCTCACTGAGCACGGAACCTGCTTAAGAGTCTCTCTCTGTCTCTGGCTCTGTCTCTGGCTCTGTCTCTCTCCTTCCCTCTCTCTCTCTGGCTCATGCTTTCTCTTTCTAAGAAAAGAAAACAAAAAATTAAAAAAAAATATTTAGAGGTCTAATTATGCTTTTTGTTATTTTCATTTGTTTTGTTTTTTAAATTCCACATATGAATGAAATCATATGGTATTTGTCTTTCTCAGCCTGATTCATTTCACTTACCATAATATCTTATTGGTCCATCTTTTTTGTTACAAATGGCAAGATGTCATCCCTTTTAAGGCTGTGTAATATTCTCTTATATATATGTGGCATAAATATATATACATACACATGTATATATTTAATACATACATATATACACCACAGCTTGGCCAATCAAGCATTGCAAGGGAGGCTGAAGCAGGCATTCTAGTGTTTTCAGTATTGGAAGATCTTTTTTGTTTTATTTTTTACTCTGTTTTTCAGTCAGCCTTGCAGTCATTAACATTGAATCTGTGTTCTTTCCATTCAGACTGGCTTCTCATATTTTATTCTTATTAAAATAAAGGCATATTTTTGATGCAGTATCTAGTGGAGATGCAGAAACTAGACTTATAATTGGAACACTAAAGATAAACATTTATTGAAACAAGGTAGTACCAAATGTTACCATGGATAGAAATTGCATTTTCTGCAGCAGAGCAAAACAAAAGCTGTTTTTATTTGTGTGGGGAAAAAAATTTTTCAAAGATAAAAAGTGTAGAGTACAAAGAGACTTAAAAATATATCACAAATTTGATGTTTCCTGTAAGCAATCAAAAGGTAGTATCTGAAATCAGCCATTTGATATCAGAATCAAATATCTACCAAAACATTTTAAACATTTTTTAGCAATATGAGCTTGTTAGTTTGGAGAGTTATAAAACAATTTGAATTCTTGAAAAAAATGAAGGTCACAGAAAGAATAAATAAAGACTATTTCTGTCATGCAAATTTTGTTAGAAACTCATGAAATAAAAACTTTATAAAGATACTTTACAATAAATTGAATCTTCACTCAAACCATCAATTTGTTACAGAATATAAAATTTTTAAAAAAAATTCAAATTCTTTGAAGAACTTTGAAACCACATCAGAAATCAATTTATTCAAATTTTGAGAAATGTTAGGAACTTTTCTTTAGCTTTAGGTGACTGTTGCAATGGAAGAAATATTTTAAAATTATATTCAGTATATTTTGTGTCAAGAGGCTCTCAAATTTGCTAATAAGCATTTTCTCAAAATTCATTAACAACATTGACCAATTACACAGACTTTTTAAAGTTATTTTTAGCACAAAATATCAACTAGATGTGGAAAAAACCTTTGTTGCTATCAATGGTCTGTTCTCCAACTTTGTTAAGTATTAATCTGTGCTAATTGACATTTTAAAACAAAAGACTGATTTTTCTCTTATTGATTTACTTATTGATTTTCTCTTATTGATTTACTTATTGATTACTCTGCTAAATATTGAAAATATTTGTGCTCAGTTTTCTGAAGCAGACTCTGGAAAATGTCATGGATATAGTTGTTAAAACCATTCATTATTGTGCAATTTATGTGGTTGATGAAAATACAAGACTGTGAATTTAATAACAGTTCTTTTCCAATGCTTACTGGTTGTGTAGTGGAAAAGTTTTACAGAGATTTACTATTAACTAAAATTCAAAATTACCTTAAAAGGAATGCTTGATATAAACATTATCTAAAGTCAAAATACTGTCCTGTGGTTTTTATTCTTTCACAGATACTGCACTACAAATGAAGTTCGCTCTAGAGCTACAGTAGGAAAGAAAAAGTTTATTTTTGACCTAGACAGAAAGGTACAAGATTTTATTGAAAATGAACTTGAACACAATGAAATCAATAATGACGATTTTCAACATTTTCTTACATTAAGGTAAAAAGGGATTTTAATTCTTGACAGTTTTATGTAAATTGCCATAAAACTAAAAAAAATTTTAGGAAACATTTTTATACGGATAAATTTAAAGCTGTTTTCCAACTTATGCAACGCACTTTGAATTTGACATTGATAGCACTAAGTTCACTCTAGAGTTAGGTGATTTACTTATCTTAATGTAATTTTTGAAATTGATATGTTTTTGCTTAAAAATGAAATATTTTTTTCTCAGGTAGATGAGCAAGTTGTGTCAATGTTGAATCAAATATTAAATGAAAATGATCTTTTGGTCCTCAGTCTAGTTAGTGGAAATTTTAAGTTTGTTTGAGAAAATTTTGGTATGTGTGTCTTTTTCCTCCTGTATCTTTTATGAAAACTAAAAGCAAATAAATTATTATAGAATAAAAGGTAGCATGTGAGTGAGATGAACTGTAAGTGTAAAATATTCCCTTATTTAGAAGATTTAGTCTGAGAAAAAGCATGTGAACTACCCTCATTAATATTTCTTGTTGTTTACATATTAAAGCAATTAAAACAATACATTGTGATAAAATATATTAATAAATTAATTCTATTCATTTTATTTTTTAATATGACTACTGTAAATTTATTTTATTTTATTTTTATTTTTTAATATGAAATTTATTGTCAAATTGGTTTCCATACAACACCCAGTGCTCATCCCAAAACATGCCCTCCTCAATACCCAACACCCACCCTCCCCTCCCTCCTACCCATCAACACTCAGTTTGTTCTCTGTTTTTAAGAGTCTCTTATGCTTTGGCTCTCTCCCTCTCTAACCTCTTTTTTTTTTCCTTCCGCTCCCCCATAAACTTCTGTTAAGTTTCTCAGGATCCACATAAGATCTCATCTGATCTCTGAAGCTAAGCAGGGTCGGGCCTGGTTACTACTTGGATGGGAGACTACTGTAAATTTTAAATTACATATGTATCTCACATTATGTTTCTATTAGAAAACACTTATCTAGAGAGTTTAATATGCTTTGTTTCAAATATACTGTCTTAAAAGATGACTTCGTGTTTTAAGCTTTTCACTGTGCCTTTTGTAGTTTAAAGTATCTAAAGATTTATTATCCAAATATTCTCAATTCATGCAACAGCTCATTAAATATATTCATCCAATGTTTCATATAAACAGTTATGTAAAAATATACTGATTTCAGTTACATCTTGTGTGCAGTTTCTCTCTGTATATTCACTATCCACTCTGCAAAATACTTCATAGTAAAAATATATCACTATCAAATTTTGGAGGAACTCCTGCTTTCCTACTTTTCTATTATTAGTTTGTGATGAATTAAAAAAAACTCTGAAAACCCAAACATGTTCTATTTAAATATGTCATGTATGATCTCATAGTTCTTAATCTTACCCCTCATTGTTTATATTTGGACTGATACTTATCATATAATTCAAGTATTTAATATATTGAAAATATTGTGTTATCCTTCTGCTAAATCTCAAAATATCTCCAGGCAAACACCCAGTTCTTTATATGAAAATACAAGTAAATTATAAAACAGAAAGTAGGGACAATTAAAATGTTCTACATATAATTATAGGGTATTAGTATCTAATACTGTATGCATTCTGATATTGATCTTGGTTTTCCTAAGAAAGGAGATCTTAAAAAAAAAGAGTATGCACAGTTCCATAATGGCTACTTCCCTAAGGAGAAAACACCTGCAAAGGCAAGGAACATTCATCTAAATAAAGTGTGAACTGCACAAATGACTTAATGTGTCTTTCTTTTGTTGACCTGAGTTTGGCTATAATGGACTAAATTTTTCCTTTCACTAAGGCTGCTTCCAGGCACTTAAAGATTATCCAGTTGCTATAAACAGCTCCAATGACATGAGGAGGGAGAAAATAAATATCCCAAATGCAAAATTAATACTTTAAGTTATTATGCCTAATGTCCAAAATTCAGATGTCAAGTGGATAATTACAGCAAGACCACTGTGTGTAATAATAACTGTGTTCATCAGCTGCACTGAGAGTCTGAATGATGATAGAATATCATAGTCCATCAAGGAACTTGAAGGCTAAAAGCTTGCTATATACGACTGATTGCTTTCAGTTTCTGACAGGAAAATCTTTATCTTCTAATTTAATGCAAGTTATTCAAATGATATTTCAAGTTTATGATCAAGATTCTGGAAAGCTTCCAAAAGGTAAAGAGCAAACATAATAAACAACTTACTATTATTTTACTTTAATATAATAGTTTTCTTCTGGTTGCCTTTTTACTAAAAATTGCCTGATTGCTTGGATTAGCTTAACAAATAGTGGTTATTACTAGCCTATGTGTCACCTACAGTGTAAAAGTTATTTTCATTTGTCACTATCAAATTTACTAATAGACATTTTGGGAAATTAATGAAACAAAACCAATAAAATCTAATTGCACCTATTTGAAATAGATACAATAAAATGATGAAGACACAAGTTTTGTTTAAATCAATTATCCTGAGTGTATAGAACAGAATTTAATCTATGTGGTAAGAATGAATAAAGCTAAGTTTAAAATAGGTTTGGCAATTTTAGGATTTAATGCTAATCTGGAGGCAGACTTGATAGGGTGGAGGAAATCATCTCCTAGCATTGTTGGGGTTGGGAATTTTGTAAGATTTTCCAAACCAGTTTAAACTTGGCCTAAAAAGTACCAGTAATATGCAAGAGTGAGAGATGCAAGGTACTAAAAATAAGATGACATTCAAATATCAGCTGATCTTTTAGATAAGAATAAAAGTATCCATCTGTTGCTTCTGTGAATTCTGTTAGCATAGTAACTAACGTCTTGATCAATGATGCAAATGTAGTGAACACATGGAGTTCCTAATTCACACAAGGAATGAGAGTCTCATTTTTTTGCCATCAGCTTGCTGTACAAATTTGGACTAGGTATTTTCCTCCTGAGTTTATTCTATCAAAATTTTGAAGTAGTGTTGCATAAAATAGCAAATTCCTGATGTAAATAGTTGTCAAGGCAGTGTTTACTATGATGATAAATAGAGAAGTTTTTTTCTTTTTTTTTTTAAGAGATTCTGTAAGACTAACACTAAGGCACTAAGGCATCTGCATGTAAGAGGTAGCAAAATTGGTGCTGTCTTGTAGCTGATTGTAATTTCTGATATACTCTACTCAGAAAAGCAACTGGTTTTTCTCAAACCTGCTTACATCAAACACTTTAACTAACAACCCCTGGATAAAAAAAAAAAAAAAACAACAAAACAAACAAACAAAAAACCCACGCAAACAAGAAAAACAAAGACAGAGAGGACAGGGACAAATATACCTGGAATCTCATCACTTCTCTGTCAGATCTTCTATTCTTTCTTAATTTAGCATAAGAAGGAAAACCATGTCCCAATTCACTGTACTGTACATTTCATTTTTTTTTAATGTTTATTTACTTTGAGAGAGAGAGAGACAGAGACAGTGCAAGCAGGGAGGGGCAGAGAGACAGGGAGACACAGAATCTGAAGCAAGATCCAGGCTCTGAGCTGTTATCACACAGCCCCACCTGGGGCTCAAAATCAGGAACTTTGAGGTCATGACCTGAGCCGAGGTTGGATGCTTAACTGACTGAGCCACCTAGGTGCCCCTGTACTGTAAATTTCAAATTAGCATGCATTCAATATTCAAGCCTAATTTGTTTGTTTATATATTTGAAAATGAGATCAGCAAATTTAACAAAATATTTTACAATTTTGGAAGGGAAATCCATTCATTCAACAATGTTTAAACAAGCACCTACTATCTTTTGGACATTCTTTTAGCTACTTGTGAAATATCACACAATAAAATAAAGACTAATGTCCTTGTAAAAACTACATATTAGTAAAAAGCAAGGAGACTATAAGATATAATAAATACACATATTTTCAACATAGAATATTTGGAGATGAAACTGATAAGAAATAAAAATAATGTAGAGAAAGGTAAGAAAGATGAGGAATGTCTGTGTGGGTGGGAATTAATGAGCTGAATTAAATATGGTAGAGAAGTTAGATTTTTTTTTTTAAGTTTACTTACTTTGCGAGACAGAGACAGAGAGAGCCTGAGCAGGGGTGGGGGGAGCAGAGAGAGGGAGAGGATCCCAAGAAGTCTCCTTACTATCAGCACGGAGCCTAACACATGGCTCAAATTCACAAACTGTGACATGATGACCTGAGCCGAAATCAAGAGTCAGACACTTAACCAATTGGGCCACCCAGATGCCCCGCTAGATTATTTAAATGGTGAAGTTTGGGCAGAGATTTTAAAAATGTAAGAATGGTGGAAGAATGAGTTTGGACAAAAGAAAATTCAAGACAAGGGGAATGACTGGAGTTGTGCTCACCACCATGGACGCCATTAACCACATGTGGCAACTGAGCACTTGAAATATGGCTAGTGAAACTAAATATCTAAATTTTTAAATTTTATTTATTTATAATTATAAGTTAGAAAAATAGACACTTCAATTGATTATTCACAAATTTTTAATTATGTTTGGGATGATTTCACTATGTAAATCTACTTTTCAACTACAAATTTTATAAAATACATGTAGACTAAGCATCACTTTTGAAAATTTAGCATGTACATTGAGATGTGCTCTACATACCAGATTTAAAGACTTAATACAAAAATTAATGTACCCTATCTCAATAATTTTATATTGATTATGGGGTGAAATGATATTTTGGATATATGAGATTAGCTACATATGTTATTAAATTAATTTAATATATTATTATGTGGACCCTGTGCAGAGAATTAGATGCAAGGGAGATTATAAAATTACACTTTAGAGTAAAATGAGATGTTTATATATGAGCGTAGTGTTCAGAGCTTCTCAACATGGAGATAGATTTATAGATACGGGTAGGTGGAGAAAACAGCCAGCCTTGGAGAACACTTAGAATTGGTGGGATGAATCAGAGTCTGTAAGAGTACCATTAAAAAGAAAAACAGTTTGGGGAGCCTGGGTGGCTCAGTCGGTTAAGCGGCCGACTTCGGCTCAGTCACGATCTCGCGGTCCGTGAGTTGGAGCCCTGCATCGGGCTCTGTGCTGACAGCTTGGAGCCCAGAGCCTGTTTCAGATTCTGTGTCTCCCTCTCTCTCTGACCCTCCCCCGTTCATGCTCTGTCTCTCTCTGTCTCAAAAATAAACGTTAAAAAAAAATTAAAAAAAAACAGTTTAGTCAAGAAATTTATTATCCTAGTCTTCTTTCTCTCAGAGTTTTGTAAGAAAGCAACAGAAATATAGGGATTGGGAACATACATAAACCATGTATTTCTGTATACTCTCGTGGTAATTGGGTTCTAGGACTTTCCTGGAGTAGAATCTAAAAATGAACCAAAGATAGCTGATATTGCTGCCAACTTTCTGCCAACTGGAATAATGAAAAAAATATATGGTTTGAGATTTGCAGTACTGTTATAGTCAGAGATAAATTCAATACCATTAAAATGATGATGTACTTCTGGCTCAACTTATTCTAATTTGAAACTGTATGACAACCATCGCTTCTTAACCACCTCACAATGCAAAGGTTTTGACATCTCTGGAAATAAACATTTACGGTGAAACAAAGTATTAAGCTACAGGCTTCCCAGGTCATTTTTACACAATTTCTGTAATACAATTTAAAAATAGAAAAACATATGAGGAACCAAGAGAATATACCTAAAAATTGAGAAAACACATTCAATAGAACCAGATGATTCAGGTATTTTAATTACCAGACGAGTCCTTAAAAACAAGTTTTATGGAGTTCAAGTAATTTTTAGGAATAAGTTTTCTATCTCTGCTCCTTAGTCACACCAAATGAAATTCCATGTTAACAATTTTGACTGTAAGAAGGCATACATAGCTCACTAAAATATTACAGTATTAGAGTTTGAGATGGAAATAATACTGGAAGACTAAAAATATCACTGACAATAACAAAGAAGCAAAAATAAAATCCATGACCTCAAATATCTCTAGTTTTTCAGAAAATTGTATTTAGAAACTTTGTGACAGAAAAAGAGAATTAAAAGAGAATTCCAATATTTATTTGTGTGGTAGCTCTCAGTTTTAAAGATAGTTTGTAAGCCCTACAGCAACCTTACTTTACAACATTTTTCCTTTCCCTCCATCCCTCTTCCTTCCTTCCTCCCTTCCTCCCTTCCTCACCTCCTTCTTTCCTTTCTTTTTCCCTAAATCTCTTAATCCCCTGAAACTACTCCAGCAAATTTTACTAGAGAAAACGTATAAACATTCTAACTAAAATTCCAACATTTATAGAATTCCAGATTTTCTATGATTCTCACACTTCAGTTTGTCAGCTGTATTTTTTTTATTTAGTTTGGACATAATGATTCTGACTTAAAAATGTTTATTTCATTCTTCCCATTTCTCAAACTCCCTGAATGAAATGAAATCATAGAATTTACCTAACAAACAATAGTCTTTCTCTATCCCAAAGACTAGGACTCTCTTTCTAGGAGGTAATTGTTCCACTGGCTACACTTCCATGTTGTCTCAGTACCAGTGAAGGCTTTTGTTAATATCCATGTTAGAAATCATTTTGTATCCTCATCATATCCATCTCATGAATTCATACGTTTGTCATACCTGACTACTGAAATCTCACCTAATTAGTGTACAAACAACCTTACATACAATATGCCACATTATTATATATACAGAGATTGGTTGGACAATAAGAGATAATATTTATCAAATTTTTTATGTGCCTTGCCCTGTTCTAACATTTTTATAAGCATTATCTCATTTAATTTTTCCAATAATCTTATAAAGTACACCTTCTTGATATCACTTCACACATGAAGAAACTGAGACACAGGAAGGTCAAAGTTCATGTATACTTACATGATGGAGTCAGGAGATGAATTAGGGAAGCCTAGTGACTGCTTTGTCTAGTTGGTAAGATACTCAAACCTCACTATGTGTCTTGGAGTTCAATATTTTTCATGCATGATAATTTTTATTTTTTACTTTTTTGGATAATTTTTATTGTAATATGAAAAACAGATATTCCTTAATGTTTCCTATGAGGAATGAGCAGGTAAGATGCCATGGAAAAAATTGAGAATGATGAAAAATAAGGCAAAGTAAAGGAATATAGATAGCATTTAAAAAAAGAAATATAGGGGCGCCTGGGTGACTCAGTCGGTTAAGCGGCCGACTTCGGCTCAGGTCACATCTCACGATCCGTGAGTTCGAGCCCCGCGTCGGGCTCTGTGCTGACAGCTCAGAGCCTGGAGCCTGTTTCAGATCCTGCGTCTCCCTCTTTCTCTGACCCTCCCCTGTTCATGCTCTCTCTCTCTCTCTGTCTCAAAAATAAATAAATGTTAAAAAAATTTTTAAAAAAAGAAATATAAAACAAATTAACAGGAAGAAGTGATAATAAGTTTACAGTAACCAATTTAATCTATAATAGTAAAATTTTACTTGCATCTACCACATTTAATTGTTTTCTATATTTGCTTGATAAAAGAATTTGCTTGCTGTATTCAGTTACTAAATTTTACATTCTTCACATAAATCTCAAGGCAGTTTCATCTTACCCTATTGGCCTCTTCTTTCATCATTATTTCTGATTTCCTTCCATCTATTTTCACTTAGAAACTGCACATGTAAATTGCTGTCCTAGTTAATGAAAATTGGATTGGAGGCTGTGTCAGATGGTGGTTTAAAACATGGACTTTGAAATTAGATAAATCCATTGTAAAACACAGTCTTTTTTTAAAGCTAAGTAAGAGCCTCATTTTTGATTTGTAATCTTTAAAAAATCGAAATATATTAAACATTAATAATAAACTACATGTATACAAACATATCAGTACACATCAATATTATGTACATATTAAGCACACACTCAGTTTAAATGAAGAGGGTACAAGTGAATACCCACATATCCATCTATTTTAAGAAATAAGAGTTTGCTAATATATTTGAAAAACTATTTGTGCCTCTCTTCTATAGCTTCTCCTTCCCTTTCTTTCTCCTCAAGGTTAACTACTGAATTTTTTATTAACAATTTCATCACTTCGTTTAGAAAAATTAAGTTTAGCATATTCATATGATTCTATAAGATATTGTTTCATCATTTTAATTTTTACACAATACCGTAACATTATATTCTTTTACAATTAACCTTTTCCCTTCACTCTGTACTTTTAAGTTTCAGCCATGTGGATATGTTCACTTGTATTTCATTTACTTTTATGGTTGAGTAGAGCTCCTTTGTATGACTAGAGCAGTGACAGAGTCCATCGTTGATGGACACACTGAATTATTTTCACATTTTTGCTATATTGAAGAATGCTGTAATCGTCCTTCTCATTGTATGAGTATACTTCAATTTGCTTAGCCATTCTCCTGTTGATGTACATTGGCACTGTTTTCAGCTTGAGGATATTAGAAATCATGGTACTGTGAACATTCATGTAGGAGTTTTTTGGGGCTCCTATATATTCTTTTATTCTTGGGTAAATACCATAGGAGTGGGATGTTTGTGTCATATGTTAAAGCTCATGTTTATAAGAAATGATTCAACTGCTTTTCAAGGCAACTACAAAGTTTGCATTTCTGGCACTGTGTCAGAGTTCTAATTGCTCTACCTCTTAGTCAACATTTGGTACTAAGTCATTTGTATTGTAACCTTTCCAGGGATTGCATATTGGTATTGTGTTGTGGATATAAGTAGCATTTCTAAGTGACTAATGATGTTGGTCATCTTTTCATGTTCTTATTGACCATTTTTAGACATTCTTTACAAAGTGTCTATGCATATATTGTGCATATTTTGTGGAGTTGTCTTCTTAATATTGAATTTTAATGGTTTTTATATTCTGAGTACAAGTATTTACCTGACATATGTTTGGTAAATATTTACTCCCATTTGTGGCTTGGATATTGATTGGGATTGTGGCTAACAATTAGATCAATTTATGAATAATTAATATGGAAATTGACCAGGCACCCTGCATTTCATATATTGCACTGTCTGGAAGCAGTGCTTTCCTAAAAGAGTACTAGAATGGCCTAAGGGACGTAGAGCTGATGTGCCAGCCTGCAGGCGTCTTGCAAGAATGAGGTGCCATCCTCCAGGATGTCGTATAGTATATACACTGAATCAAAGATACTTGTGTGGTACTGTTCCTAATAGGAAAAATCATGAGTCCA
Organism: Acinonyx jubatus; assembly: GCF_027475565.1. Classification (NCBI taxonomy): domain Eukaryota; kingdom Metazoa; phylum Chordata; class Mammalia; order Carnivora; family Felidae; genus Acinonyx; species Acinonyx jubatus. The sequence continues at coordinate 56,683,468 of NC_069391.1, read as the reverse complement.
GAAGACAAGGGGTAAAAGCTACAGTGGCCTCTGATACGATCATTGTCAGTGACTCACTGGAAAAATTGTGCTTAATTGATACTGATAGGCTTCTGAGCTCTTTTTAAATCAGGGGTGATGATTGGAAATCTTGGCATGCCTTAAATTCTTGGCTGAATTTTATGAGCAAAATCCTCCTGCCAACCCACAGAGGAGATATAAATTTAGCTTTATAAATGAAATACATAAACCTTAGTTTTATTCAGCTACTGAGGTTTTTGGATACTTTCTTGCTGCATTGTAACTTGTGTTATGCTGCCTGATACACCTGTAATTGGTAGGTGCTTACAAATAAATAAATGAAGTGAATATGAATAAATGAATAATAATAATTGACATAGAGTGGAAAGTCTCCTCTCTGAGGACTTATATATACTTTGTTCAGGTGCGCCTATGGAAAACATCATATTCTTTCTTCCTTTCTTTCTTTCTTTCTTTCTTTCTTTCTTTCTTTCTTTCTCTCTCTTTCGAGAGAAAGCGTGTGAGTGAGGGAGGGGCAGAGAGACATTGGAGAAAGAGATAATCCAATGAGGGGAAGAGAGACAGAAAGAGAGTACAGAGTGCCAAGTGGGACTCGAGCTCACCCAATGCAGTGCTAGAGCTCACTTGATGTAGGACTCGAACTCACAACCATGAGAACATGACCTGAGCTGAAGTCAAAAGCTTACCCGACAGCCACCCAGGTGCCCCAAAACTTATATTCTTCACACAAATTTTAGCCTTTATAGTTTTTTTTATTTTAATATTATTTTTTCACTCAACATTACAAGGCTGAAATTTTAAAACATCCAATACTCATGAAATATTTTTTCAATAGTATATACTTTGTCTTTTTCTTATATAAATTACACCATACTTATGAATATAAAATGATATTGTATTTAAGCTAGCCATTCAGTCTTAAGATCTAGATTTATTTTATTTGGATAAGTTCTGTTACATATATTTATCATAACAAGTATTAATAGTCATAAAATATTCCGCATGTCTGTTTTTGAAAAGTTTTAAGCTCTTTTTCCCTATATGCAATGTGTTAAGGTCACTGTTTACTAAATAGCACTTTCTTGGACACAGTTTTAATATACTTTTTTCTCATAGCTTTGGTTCCTACTATAATTTTATTAGATACGTACAGCTAGAGCTGCTCATAGACTTTTAATCGAGAATGTTTTTTAAATCTGCGTGTTCCATTTCATTTTTTATATTAATATATTCCTTTTTAAGTACATATATCTATCAAACATCCTACATTGGCTGAAGATTGTCCTTTTAAATCAATAATTATATGAACATTGAAACAAGCCTCTATGTTTGCAAAATTGAGAACAAAACCAAGAATTTCCTATTTGAAAAATCAGCAAATGAAACATTCAAGTCATTAAAGATCTCAGATTCAAATAATAAATGAATAAGTTTGATCTGTCATCACAGAAAGAATAGTAGAGAAATATTAATCCAATAGATTAAATAAATAGGAATTGAGGTTTTTTGACCAAAAAAAGAGAATAAGGAGAATAAATGTTTTTTATGCAAAAGATGAATAAATGGAGGAAAATAACAAATTAGAAAATTATATAATATTACTATAGGAAGATATCAGAGCCTAGTTCCTCTGTTGATATAAACCAAAGATTAAATCTTTTGATCTGTGTTTAATTATCTTTACAAATATATTTAAGTTTAGATACTAAACCTTAACATACAGCTTCCATATTCACTTCAGCTATCTCGTCCTAATTTATCCAGTATTCCCTAGTGTCTAAATGTTGAGTTGTCCACATCTAATCCATACCCTAAGAAAATATTTCACTATTATTTTAAGGTTGGCTCCACATGCAGGGCTTGAACTCACACAAGCCTGAGATCAACATTCTGATATTAAGACCTGAGCTGAGATCAAGAGTTGGATGCTTAACCAACTGAACCACCCACACATACCAGATTTTACTTTTTTAGAACATTAGGAACACTATACAATTTCCCTAGAGCAGACAGCTATTATTTACTGGGTTATTTTCACATTCATAATTACCTAATATCAAGATGCGTTATTTATATTATATATATTATATACATGTGTATTTGACAAGATTAAAAACACATTGAAATCTAATGAACAACACCATGGTAAGGCATAGAGGATAGGAAAAGGAAAAAAGCTCTTTTTTTTCAATGTTTATTTATTTTTGAGAGGGGGACAGAGACAGAGACAGAGGGAGACACAGTATCTGAAGTATCTGAAGTAAGCTCTAGGCTCTGAGCTGTCAGCACAGAGCCCAGTGCAGGGCTTGAACTTATATAACTGCAAGATCATGACCTGAGCCAATATCGGATGTTCAACCAACTGAGCCACCCAGGCACCTCAAAGACAAAAATCTTTTAATCAGTAATGTTTCTAGGAAAATAACATGAAATTAAAACTCAGGTATGAGATGAAATCTAAAACAGAGAAGCAATATCACTGATATGGCTAGACAACTTTCTCTCTCTTGTCTAAGTTACTTCATCTTTAAAATGGAGGGGATGGAGATAACTAATTTTTATGAACATAATATAAGTTCCAAAGGAATTGGTGAGATAAACAGATACAATGTAGTCAAATATATCAGCTAGAGAATAGTGATTTGGTGAGAAGTAATCAGTAATGAAGTAAATGGGGGCATTGGATCAAAATAATCTTCGTGTCATCACGTAACTAATTGTACAGTCAGAAGAGTTCTCAAAGGTTTATTGTTTAAATCTACAGAAATTTTACAGGTTTTTTAGATAGAAATTCTAATATGCTGTGATGAAGCAACAAGATTGCAAGGCACAAAGAACAATACAATAAAAGTTGACTGGATAATAATAGAGCCTAAGATTAGTCAAGGTTTACCAAAACAACTAGAAAGTTTTCTAGTTAAAAATGCTGCCATTGTCTAGATGCCCTAGATGAAACTTAGAAATGAGAAGCTAGAATGCATCTCTGAGACGGAGTTTGGTTGCAGTGAGTTTATTAAGAAATTCTCTTGGAATTGACACCTGTATAAGAAAGATGGGGAAGGAAGTGGGATTGAGCAGGAGAAAGAAGTCAAGCCACATTGCAGACCTAACAACAGCTCAACTGACTCCATGAGAAGTTCTCCAGTTTACATATCTCTTCAGAGTTGTCCTGATATTTGGCTGAATGGCCCAAACTTTACATTGCAACATCAATTAAAAATAAGTATGGGCTGTGGAAAGAGGGCACAGCAACGGCCCGGCAGCTGTCTACTGTCAAAGAAATCCCTGAAGAGGATTTTAGTTGAAGATTGTCTTCCGATAACACACTCAACAGTGGGGCAATAAATTTGCTGAAGGGAGATCTGGAAAGCTCATTACAGTGTCCTCCATGGGTCATGCTGGCCAGTACTCTGATCCACTTCATGTACACTCTGGGAGTAACTTCTCCAGGATTATAGTTGACCTCTACTTTTGGATGAACTTAGAAGAGGAAGATTCAAGTAGTATTCTATGTTGACCAGTGCAGCAGCTGGTCTTTGGATGCAGCTATCCTCATTGCTTCTCATCACTATTATATATTTTAGATTCCCCTCACCCTCATCTAGCAGCCCTACTGGTCTTGGTGGTTTACCTTGTCATTTGATCCATAGGGTCTAAACACTGCTCTTCATTCATGTCTTTCTCTGGTCAGAGTTACTATTCTTGTCTTTATTATTACAGCTGGGCAAGGCATTTTTGATAGATGTTTAAAAAAATGCTTCAGTATTAAAATACAATAACCAAAGTATGGAAATATCCCAAATTTCCATCAACTGATTAATGGATTTAGAAGAAGATGTGGTATAGGGATGCCTGGGTGGCTCAGTTGGTTAAGCATCAGACTCTTGGTTTCAGTTCAGGCCATGATCTCATGGTTTGTGAATTCAAGTCCCACATCAGGTTCTGCTCTGTCAGTGAGGAGCTTGCTTATGATTCTCTCTCTTTCCCTCTCTCTCTGCCCTTCCCTTGCTCACTTTCTCTATCTCAAGATAAATAAGTAAATTAAAAAAAAAAAGGATGTGGTATATATATGAAGGAAAAGAAAATTTCATATATATAAAAGAAAACAAAACCTTAAAAAAGATGTGATATATATATATATATATATATATATATATATACACACATATATATATAGAATACTACTCGGTGTTAAAAAAATGAAATCTTGCCACTTGTAGCAATGTGGATGGAACAGGAGGGTATTATGCTAAGTGAAATAAGTTGGTCAGAGAAAGACATGTATCATATGATTATGTATGTATACATACAATTAATAATAGGTTTTGATTGCCTATTGTGAGTCAAACACTATCATAGGCCATAGCAATGAACAAAAAAGAAAGAAAAGTATCTGTCTTCATGGAACTTGCTTTGTGAGGAAGCAGGCAGTTTAAAAATGTATAATTAATTGCATGGGTTGTGACGGTATGTTTTACGGAGAAAAGGGGTACGTAGAAGAATAGAAGAACATTTGAGGTGTATCTAATAAATATGTTCTAAGTGTGTGTGAAAGTGTAGAAGTTACAGTAATTTTTATTTTATTGATAAGAAAAAAGAGGCAAAAAAATTAAATAAATTACTGAAGTTCAAAGTGGTGAAGGTAAGTGGTGAAGCCAGTATAGAAACCCAGCTAATTATGACTTTAACATCCTGGCTCTTAACACTATACAAGTACTATAAATGTTCATCAAGATGGGTTTGGAATAATCACAAAGATTTTAAGTTTTATTTCAGGGAAAGAGGACTATAATCTTTGAGTTTCTTGTGCTACTGAGGTTAATGGCAAACTCATATAGATATCAGTAAAGCTACAATTTTGTTACTGCTTTGGATTTTATTTAAAGAGGTCTATTCCCTTTTATAGAGTAAGATATTTATATTTATGTTTATGTTTATGTTTATGTTTATGTTTATGTTTATGTTTACATTTATATCTATTTATAGAGTAAGATATATATATATATAGTATACTTATTTATAATGTATTGGATGCAAATAAGATATGTGTTTATGTATAAGATATGTATATATGTGATGTCTGTATCTGTATATCTCTGTATATATGTGAAAAGAGTTTAAAGGAGAAATATAAAATCCTCAAATGTATAGTGTAAGGAAATGTCACCATTGGTATATTGACACAAAAAAAGAGGGATCATGGGTTCTTATCAAAAAATAAGTACTAGAGATAAAGAGATTAACTATTTAAATTACTGATGACTCTTCACATTGTAGCGCTTATTTCAAATACCTAATGAAACTAGGTTCCTACCTGTCATTTCTATTTGTAAGGAGTCAGTTTGTACTTTTGTTAGGTTTAGCTCTTTTATGTGGGAGAAAAACAAATAAAAGCCAAATTATTACAAATTAGGTTTCATGAGGATTTTTTAAATGATAGAATTTACAGATATTTTTCCTTATAGTCATTAAGTATTGATGAAAGAGAAAGCTATTACTAAACAACACCTCCACCCCACCCCCACGTTATTTGGCTTCATGTACAAATTGAGTGAAAAATGAATTGCCAAATGTTTCTAAACAACGTGTGCCCAAATCACAATGAAGACAGCCATCTAGCCAAAGAGGAAAATTTCAAAATTATTTTCTATCATATTACATAAAATTCAACTTGCATATGTGTTGTTCCCAATACATACTGTTTGGTTATCTGGTTATCTCTTTTAGGCAGTGTCAGTTAGTGAATTTCAATCAGTAATTTAAACTTCTGTGGTTCTATATATTCTATCCTTTGTTACTGGATAAAATATGAGAAAACTGTTGTTTTCAATGTTCTTTCTTTAAATAAAGTATCTTTTGATTTGAAATAGGGTGAATAAAATTTGGGGCACCTGAGTGGCTCAGTTGGATAAACGTCTGACTCTTGATGTCAGCTCAGGTCATGATCTCATGGTTCATGGGTTTGAACCCTGCATTGGGCTCCGCACTGACAGTGCAGAACCTGCTTGGGATTCTCTTTCTTTAGACACCCACCCCCACCCCCGCTTGCATGCAAGCTCACACACTCTCTCTCTCTCTAAAAATAAATAAATAAACTTAAAAAAGAATGAATAAAACTTTATAGCCTATGCCAAATATTTAAGTTTATAATACAATATTTGGCCAACATATTTGATATTACACAGTAAATATTTCTCCCTAGGTTTATTGGCATATAATTGATGCACTGATACATAACACTAAGTTTAAGGTGTGAAACATGTTGGAAAACTTATGTATTGTAAAATGATTACCACTACAGTGTTAGCTAGAATTTCCATCACATGACATAGTTAACATTTCAGTTTTGTGCCAAAACATTTAAGATTTACTTTGTTAACAACTTTCAAGAATATAATACAGTATTGGAATCTATAATCACAATGCTATGCATTAGAACTTATTAATCTTCTACTGGAAACTTGTACCCTATTCCCAGCATCTCCCCATTTTTCCCAACCCCCAGTCCATGGCAACCACCATCCTATTTTGTTTCTCTGAGTTCAACTTTTTTAGATCCCACAGATAAGTATTCATATACAGTATTTGTCTTTCTCTGATTTATTTCATTCAGCATAATGCCTTCAAGGTCCATTCATGTTACAAATGGCAGGATTTCCTTCTTTCCTATGGCTGAATGATAGTTCTCTGTGTGCATGTGTATGTGTCTGTGGGTGTTTATAATATATATCACATCTTTATCCATTCATTTATTGATGGACACAAGTTGTACTTATTATGGTTATTGTCAATAATACTGCGATATATTGAGAGTGGAGATATCTGTTTGAGACCCTGTTTTCATTACTTCCAGATATATACCCAGACATGAGATTACTGAATCACATGGTAATTCTATTTTCAATTTTTTTTGAGGAACCTCCATTCTGTTTTCAATAATGGATGTAACATTTTATATTGCCACCAACAGTGCACAGGGCTCCCTTTTGTCCACATCCCCACCAACTTTTATTTCATCTTTTTGATGATAGCCATCTTAACAGGTGTGAAGTGACATCTCATTATGACCTTGATTTGATTTCCCTAATCATTAGTGATATTGAACATTTTTTTTTTGTGTATGTGTTGGACATTTATATTTCTTCTTTGGAAAAAAAATGTCTATTCAGTCCCTCTGCCCATTGTTTAATTGTATTTTTGATATTGAGTTGTATGAGTTCTTTACATACTTTGATATTAAACTATCAGATATAGTTTGAAAATATTTTCTGCCATTTTATAAGATGCCTTTTCATTTTGTTGACTGTTTATTTTTTGTTTTCTGTGCTGTACTTCTCTTATGCTGTGCTTTTTAGTTTGATATAGTCTCACTAATTGATTTTTGGTTTTGGTATTATATCTAAAAAATTTTTCCAGACAAATGTCAAGGAGCTATATCCGTGTTTTCTTCTAGGAGTTTTATCAGGTCTTATATTTAAGTTTTTATTTCATTTTGACTTAATTTTTGTGAGTGCCATGAGATAGGGATCCAATTACATTTCCTCTTGTGGTTATCTGGTTTTCCCAATAGCATTTATTGAAAAAACTATCATTTCTCCATTGAGTATTCTTGGCTCCCTTGTCAAATATTATCTGACAATATATGTTGGGGGTTATTTCTGGGCTTTCTATTCTATTCTATTTACCTAAGCATCTATTTTTATGCCAGTACCATACTGTTTTGATTATCATAGCCTTGTCAGAAGTCTTGACATGAAGTGTGATGCCTCCAGCTTTAGACTGCTTTGTCAGGTTGCTTTGGCTATTTGGGATCATTTGTGTAAACATGCAAATTTTAGGACTGTTTTTATTTTCCTATTTCTGTGAAAAATGCCTTTGGAATTTTGATTGGATTGTGTTGAATCTATAAATTCTTTGGGTAGTATGTATATTTAACAATATTAATTCTTCCAATACATGAACACGTTTCCGTACAGCACATCAGAGTCTTGTAGCTTTCATTATACAAATTGTTCACTTCCTTAGTTAAATTTATTGCTAAATATTCTATTGATTCGATGCTATTATGAAGTAGAATTGTTGCTTAATTTCTTTTTTTCATATTTTGTTGTTAGTGTAGAGAAACAAAACTGATTTCTATATGTTGACTTTATATCTTACAGCGTTACTGAATTCATTGATTGCTTTCAACAATTTTTTTTGTTGTTTTAAATCATTAAGATTTTCTATGTATAAGGTACATAATCAGCAAGCTGAGATCATTTTAATTTTTTATTTCAATTTTGGATGCCCTGTATTTCTTTATCTTGCTTTATTGTTCTAGCAGTACGATGTTGAATAAGAATGGTGATAATGGGCAAACTTGTCGTTTTCCTGACCTTAGAGGAATTTTTTTTTTTTTTACTTTTGCCATTGAATATTCTGTTAGCTGCATGTTTGTCTTATATGATATTTGTTATATTGAGTTATATTCCTTCATTCTTAGATTACTGAGGGTTTTATCATGAAAGGATGTTACATTTTTTTCAAATGCTTTTTTTGCATCTATTGAGATGATCACGTGATTTTTGTCTTTCTTTCTATGATGTGTTACATTTATTAATTTGCATATGTTTAACGATACTCATGCCCTAGGGATAAATTCCACTTGATTGTAATAAATAATCCTTTTAATGAACTATATATTTCCATTTGCTTCCTTTAAGATTTTCCTTTTGTCTGCTGTTTTCAGTAATTTTACTATTACTCTGTAGCTTACCTTTCTTTTGTAAAGTTTGAAAATTTTAGTTAACATATATTTGAATATTGCTATTTTCCTGCATTTCTTCTTTCTTTCTCTTTCAAAAGACTATGTATATTAGAATGTGTCCCAGTTCTGTCATGTGGTTTTCATGGCTTTTACTATATTTACCATTTTTAAAAACTGTTTGTCCCTACATCTAACATATTATGCAGTCAGGGAAAATTAGGCAATTAAAATTTTATACAGTCATGTTCCCCAAAACAATACTCAATGTTTTCTACTTTATCTATTTGCTTAGTATTGGATAACTTTATTTCCCAAACTAAAATCCACATAAAATTAAGAGAACTTGCCACCTTGGAAGAACATTATCACATTATCAAGAATAAGGATTGAAGACTTAATTGAAGGGATGGAATGTAGATTGAACTTTAAATGGTGACTATATTTTTGCAAAAAGTATTAACAGTGAGTAAGAAATATATACAAGCAATCTCAGAGATATGAAGCTACATTAATATTTTGAAAGCAGAAGGTAACAAGTAGTGAGAGAATGGTGAATGTTACTGAAAGTAAGGAAATTTGCAATTTGCTGTGTATTTTGTAGGAATTCATCAAAGAATTTTGAAGGGAAAATAGCATACTGTTTTTTTTCTTCTATGCACAATAGTTTAGGAATTTATTACTATAGTTTGTAAGTCAAGTAGTAAAAGATTTAACTAGAGAAGTGAAATGGAAAACAAGGTCTTGGGGCACCTGGGTGCACAAATGGTTGTGTCTAGCTCTTGGTTTCAGCTCAGGTTATGATCTCACTTGGTAAGATTGAGTCATGCATGGGGCTCTGCACTGACAGCATGGGCCTGCTTGGGATTCTGTCTCAATGCCCCTCTGCCCATTTGCACATTTTCTCTCTCTCTCAAAATAAATAAACATCTAAAAACCAAAAAGAAAAGCAAGGTCTTATAATTTAAGAGAATGATGTTTAGTTAATGCAAGAAGAGGTAGCCCAATAGAGTAGTTTATGGATGATTCAGTGTTTTATGTCTAAGTTGTTAGTAAGGGAGTGATATACTAATTAAATAAAGAAAGAGAAATCAATTTGAGGGGAGAAGAAATTGAATTTTAATTTTGACATGTGCAATTTCTGTCAGTCACTGGTGTGGGTAATTTCAACAAAGTTGTTGGAAAAGTAAGTCCGAAGAATTTAGAACAAACCTCCATGGTGATACACTCATCACTGAAGCTGTGAATGGCTGTGTGCTCTTACTTTGGGTAGAAAAATTCGACTGACTTCATTTAAAACATCAGAAAAAGTACCAGAAAAGATGAATTAAAATTTTCAGAGAAAAAGGCTACAGAGAGAATAACAAGAAGATTGCCTTATTACTAATTTCATTAATACTGTAGACCCTTAATGAAGATGTTGTCATCAATTATTTCGGCACATGTAGTCAGTAATAATTTGAAAATATTTTTTGGTAGATTGATACATTTATTAATTGTTTTTTATGATAAGTAGTTTCACAGAGTTTTTCAAATTGAAAAATAAATCCAATAAATTTATTAGAAGACAACTAGTAATTTCACAGCATAGTCATTTCACTCTTAATCATAACATTTTTCTCTGTTTAAACAAACTATTATATTTAAAACACCAATGCATGATTTAGCTACTGCATAAACTATTTTTACTTGTCTATTTTATCCTTTCCATTTATTGATAATGTCTGCTATATGAAGGACAAGTATGATGTCATATGATACATAATTTTTCTAACAAATCATTACCATTTAATGTCACCTTCCTTATATTGCCAAAAATCCAATTAGATTTATATCGCTTAAACATTTTCTTCATAGCTTTCTTTTAGTGTAGGAGTTTTTGGTGCTAGTGTTAAAAATTCAGGTCACGTTTTCTTCCAAGATGTAGTAATTACTGAATTTGGAATTTTGTTATTTGGGAATGCTATATTATAAACTGTATGTCTGATGTTACTAACTTTCAACAATTCTATAAGACATTTTTTTTCCCCAAAATAGAACTCAAAGAATTTTTCATTTAGCACTCAGATTGAATTGTTTCATGGGCTGAATTAAAGATGACATACTACTAAATAACCAAGAATTTGTATTTCAAAGTTCAATTCTATTTCCTTCAAGCATAGAGAAAGGAAAATTCCTGTTTAAGTCCGTCCACGCTAATTTTTGTATGTCACATTAATCTGGACATAAATTATTTGTAAATTTTCAAAATTTAAAATATGTGATTTTTCTATAGCAAAACGCTGGAAACTTGAAAATTTCTCTGCCTTGTTGTGGGCAGTTACTCTAACTCCTTTTTTTGGCTTTTTAAATATATTTTGTGATGCATATAATGCTTTCTGAGTTATTTTTCGTAGGTAACATGAAAACTAATTCTGTATTGTTTAATGATTTCTCAGTTTCACTTTATTTATCAATAACTGAGTTTAGCTCCCCTTGAAAAGATGTTGGGTAGTATTGCTGAAGAAAAATTTACTCCCACATGTGTTCTTTAAGTTGTTGGTTTTCCCCACAATATCCGCAATGCTTAAGACATTCAGTAACTTTGCTAAAACAATTCTTTTCATATGCATATTTTGCTGGTGTATAGAGGTTTAATTAAATTATGCTATTAGGTGAAATATTACATCTAAATTAAACTAGTTTGTGTATAAACCCAATAAACACCTGGTAAGGCAACAATCAGTGCAGATGTAATAAAGAGTAGCCTACCGGCATGTTAATGTTCTACAAATTGAGTTGAAAGCATTAAGTAATCTGTAAAATCAGTTTGGTAGAAATCTGTTAGAACTTGTACCTCATTTCTGATTTTGTCATTGATTCATTAAAATTGGTTTCTTCAATTTCCTTCAGAGAAAACAGCATATCTAGTAGTATAATATGTTAGGAAAAGAATGGGGTTAAGAAATGAATTACCTGAGGGCAGGGTGCTTGGTTAAACACCTGACTGGCTCAGTTCATGATTTCACTGTTTGTGGGCTTGACTCTCCAGACTGGCTCTGCGCTGACAGCTCAGAACCTGGAGCCTGGTTCAGATTCTGTCGCTCTCGCTCTCTCGCTCTCTCAAAATTAAGTAAACATTAAAAAGAAAAGAAAAGAAAAGAAAGAAATGAATTATTGGTGTCACAGATATTTCTAGTGGCAGCACCCAAATTAATGTCTTTTAGGTTTCCAAGGATGAGAACACCAGTTTCCTGTGGAGTTTCCTCTGCAGTGAACAGAGAAAAGGAAAAGGAGATGGTAATGAGGGGCATCCGCTTCCTTAACAATTTAGCTCAGATTGTTTAATGCCTTCTCACTAGGGAAATAAACTATTGCTTGAATGATAAACATCAACATGTGTATTTAGAGGTGGCAGGTGTGTTATTGTTTAGCATTTCCATTTGCTACACCAATGAATATAGGAGGAGTGTATTAGTAAAAACATTTAATTTTTGCATTGCTAATGATACCCTGCCAATCATCTTCTAGTCACATAGAGAACCAAGTTCATTATTTCTTGCATGCCAAATACAAAGAAAAGAGAATTTAATTTTCCTAAATTTTTCTAATCCTTTTTGTTTGTTTGTTCATTTGGATATGCTGATGACTAGTTGGATAATATGCACTCTTACCGCAGCACCTAACAGCTCACCTTGAGATAAATGCTTTCTATAAATTTTCAGGATTTAAATGAATGTGACTGCCTTCCTGTCGCTCTCATTTTCAGTGAATTGAGTTTGTTTATTTCACTCTCTCAGCAGAGGCATAATGTAACCTTTGAAATAATGGAACCTCCCCTACTGTCAGAGAATAGAAATAGGCACCCACTATTTCAGGGAAAACAACCAACCACCTTTCTTTTAAAAATGTATTTTAAACTCTTTTCATTGCAATTTTATTAATATAACTGTATGATATCCCTGAATAAAAACACTTTGTTCTTTTTTCAGGAGAAAGGCTAGTTACTGTAACATTGAAGATGTTGAAATCAAAATTGTTTCCTTTTTTTGCATTTTACCATATTTTGAAATATGCATAGGTAAAAATTACCATAAAAGAGAAAGTTTCAAATTCTACAGTATATTTACCCATATGTACCTGTACCTAATGAATAATTGATCTAATTCATGGCTGTAAAAACAAACACAAATATTAAAACTCAGATTTCATACAGACTATTATTAACCAGAAAAAAAAGAAGCCTGAGTAGATTTTTAACTTTTAACATTGATTATCTTAGATAAGAAGTATACAGATGCAAGAAAGCAGATGACCTTATCTGAACTATGTCTCAACTGCAGTCAATAGTAGATCAAAATTAATTTAAATATTGACCATAGCTAGAGACCCACTGGACTGAAAAAAACTAAGGGATTGTTGAGGATTCCAGAATTTACAGAAATTAACACACTCCTGTTGAGTCCCTTATAGGACTTCCAAGAATCCTTATTTGGTACATATCTGCATGGGAGACTGGCTACAAATTCTAGACTTGGAGCCTAGATATTCTGCGGTAATGGCAGTTACTGAATAGAAGAGGTCAGTGCACTTTTTCTCTAAAGTGGCTAATTGTTAACATCAATTAGTAAAGTAAATATTTTAGGTTTTGCAAGCCATACACGTTCTTTTTTGCAAGCCATACACGTTCTTTTTTTGTGCAACCCATGAAAAATTTAAAATCCATTATTAGTAACCTGTGTAAAAAAAAAATAACAACAACCCACAAAAAAGGCCAATACGTTAGTTTGATCCGCCATAATAGTTTGCCTACCTCTACTCTGCCGGAACACTGATGAGAAAATATAGATGAACTCTAAGATAGCAAAGATGATTTTAGAATTATCACAAAGCTAGGTTCAGAAGAGTACTGTAAGATAATTGAAATTCGGGCTGATAATTGTCAGAAGGAAGAGAGAAGAGCAAGTGCATCCCTGCATTTGGATAATGTTGGCAAGATTAAATATTCTAGAACATCTAGAAAGCCTTGTGAGGGGAAATGGCAGGGGGCATGAAAGATAATTTTAAGGTCTTTACTTTGACTTGGTTATAACGAGAATTAAATCTCTTTTTGAAAAGAATTGGTACCATTAGTTTAGGTACTAGCATGTGGGCCAAATGAAGGTTTATCACATCCAGAATTTCTGACTGATACTTTACAGGTTTATTATAAGCCAACGGGTGGGGTGCAATTTTAATAGAAGAAATGATTACATATGAATGGCTTTATTGAGGAAATTTTACTAAAAAGGGACTGGAGATGGACATCGAAAGATAATACTGCTTCAAACTCCAACTTCTATAATGAAGACTACTAGCAGTCAGAGTTTCCAATAACCTGTATTTATATTGATCCTTTGCTGATGAATAAGACAGAGCAGCAAGGAATGAAGTGGTAATTCAGGCAAAGGGATAGTATGAGTAGAAGCAGAAGATGGAATTCACACACAAAAGAAATGGTGATGGGGGGTTTAACATCTCTGAGGAGTCCTGGGTAACTTTGTCTTCCACCTATCCAACTTGACAGGCAGGTGGGCAATTAAAGGGAAGTAGTGGGAAAAGAATCATTTTTTGCTTTTTTAAAAAAAAATTTAATTTTTTAAATTTATTTTTGAGACAAAGAGAGACAGAGCATGAGCAGAGGAAGGGCAGAGAGAAGGGGAGACACAGAATCTGAAGCGGGCTCCAGGCTCTGAGCTGTCAGCACAGAGCCTGATGCGGGGCTCGAAGTCATGGAGTGTGAGATCAAGACCTGAGCTGAAGTCAGATGCTCAAAAGACTGAGCCCCCCAGGTGCCCCAGTTTTTTTTTTTTAATGTTTGCTCTTTTAAACCTCACTGAACTTTTTTAAATGTTAAGACAGTTTAGGGCACATGAGATACATTTCTTTCTGTTGTTCTTTTTTTTTTTTTAAGTTTTTAATTAAATTCCAGTTAGCTAACATACAGTATAATATTAGTTTCAGGTGTATACTATAGTTATTCAACAATTCCATACACTACCCAGTGCTCCTAACAACAAGTATGTTCCTTAATGCCAACACCTACTTCACCCATCCCCCCACACACCTCCTCTCTGGTAACCATCAGTTTGTTCTCTATCATTTAGAGTCTGGTATTTTTCTTTTCTGGTGTATTTCATTAGCATTACACTCTCTAGCTTCATTCATGTTTTTGCAAGTGGAAAGATTTCATTCTTTGTCATAGTTGAAGAGTAGCCCATTGTATGTATATGCACCACTTCTTAATCCATTCATCCGTTGATAGACATGGGCTATTTCCATCATTTGACTCTTATAGATAATTCTGCTGTAAACATCAGGTGCATGTATCCCTAAGAATTAGTATTTTTGAATTCTTTGGATAAATACCTAGTAATGTGATTGCTGTGTTGTAAGGTAGTTCTAATTTCAACTTTTTGAGGACCCTCCATACTATTTTCCAGAGTGGTTGCAGCAATTGCATTCCCACCAACAGTGCAAGATGGTCACCTTTTCTCCACATCCTCGCCAACGCCTGTTGTTTCCTGTGTTTTTTATTTTAGCTGTGCTGACAGGTGTGAGGTGATATCCTGTTGTAGTTTTGATTTGCTTTTTTTTTAATTTTTAGGTTTATTTATTTATATTCAGGGAGACAGAGACAGCATGAGTGGGGGAAGAGCAGAGAATGAGAGAATCACAAGCAGTCTCCGTGCTGCCAGCACAGAGCCCAATGTGGGCCTTGAACTCTCAAAACATGGGATCATGACCTGAGTCGAAATCAAGGGTTGGACTTAACCAACCGAGCCACCCATGGGTCCCGATTTGCTCTTTATGTTGCTCTTGGTGGGCTATTGACCTGCAACATTTGGGCTACTGCAGCTGAGAGATCATCACTGCTTGCTTGAGTATGAAAAGAACAAACAATATTGCAATCAATATAGGCAAGATACCTCCTCGTTTCCAATAATAACCAGTGATAACTTGGCTCCCACCTCAGTTGCTTGGAACCAAGAAAAGAGTGCTCATTCTTTTGGGAACTGTAATGTGAACTCTATTTGTGCTCATTAGTCCCTCCAGACCCTTTTACTTATCCTAGCTAACCCATCCATCTATACCCTGGGTTATGTCTTCTTTCTCCTTTTGCACTACAGCCCCAGCATTTCTTACTTATCCTTGTGAAGGAAGAACAATCTGGATCTTCCTCTATCTTACTGGAAGTTTGTTGTTTATGACATATACCTTAGTGTTGGGTTCTCAAGCTGTTCTAATCCCCAGAGCCTTTAATTTAAAATGTGTAGTGTTTAGATCCTCAAAACTGAAAGTTTAACCAGAGTTCAAAACTGAGCTCTTCCCTTTTCTTCCACATCTTTCTATAAAAGCCAACATACACTGAAGAGTATACATATAGAAAGCCGTTGTTGCTCCATAAGTGAATGTAGTGGGGCAAAAGACAAGAAGAATAAAGAATAAAAGTAGGAAACATCGTGTTGGAAACAACACAAATAATCTAATGTGAAAATATTTTCCCCATGCATGTATTAAATACTGAGTCACCTAGACTGATTCTCTTGTTAAGAACACATAGAGAGATAGTAACAGCTGAACTTGGAATGGTTAATTGAGGCTATAAAGTAAAAATCTTCATTAAAAACTAATATCCCCTTGTCTAAAAGGTAATTGGGAATGTTTAAAAGTTTCCCAACATGATCAAGATCTAGTGAGTTTCTTCTAATCACAGATCAATTTAAAAGAGAAAGTAGGCTGGATTGTCAGAATAGGAAATGTAGAAGTGGTATTACTACACATATTCACTGACCCGTGACAGTCCCATTTGTTGCCACCTACTCCAACATAAGTATCTACTTTCACTTTTAAAAATTGAACTAACATAAATGATATTTTCCTTTGGCCATCTTAATTAAGGACAATGGCTGACATAGTATCATAGAAAGCTAGAAGTAGGAATGCAATGTTAACAAATTCAAAGAAAGATATGAAGCTATTTGATGATCATAACAGCACTGTGTGAGACCTTTCTCATGATTATGGATGTTGCCCTTTCCAGTTTATAGGATGCAGAGTGGCAGAAACTGGTTGGGGGGCAGGTGGTGGGGGGATGTGTGTATGCTTTCAAGTAACTCACACTTCACTTACCGACACAGTAGTACAATACATTAAAATCAAATTTCTATTCTACCATACATTCCTCACTGTTATTCCTTCTAGTTGTAATAACTATTCTTTCCATGTTCTCAAAGTGAAGCAATTATTTCTCAAAAACACTCAGAAAGAATTTCTCAAGGGAAGGCATCCCTGACCTCTCTCCAAATAGAATTGATATCTCCTTCATCTTGTGATCTCTGTATCTAATACAGTCTTTGATCATTAAGCTTCTGGCATTGTTCTGTAATTTACCTCTCTCTGTATCTCTCTAATACATATTAGGTTTCTTGACAGAATGAACTGCTTTTCTATTCATCCAAGTATTCCAAGTACTTGGCAATGTGTCTGTGTATCAAAGTATGTAATCTATTATAATATTAGCTCCAGATATTTTTGACTATTAAGAAGAGCATTCTTTTATAATTAATTTAAACATTCTTAAATAAATCAAATTATTTTATAATCAATCCACCTATGTAAGTTGCCATATCTACATCATTTTTCCTTGCCGTATCTACATCATTTCAAGCAAACAAAAACCAATGAATATATTTTCATTGCAATTGGCCTAATTCTTTTTTTTAAATTATTTTTTAGTTCAAATTCAAGTTAGTTAACATATAGTGTATTATTGGTTTCAAGAATAGAATTTAGTGATTCATCACTTACATATAACACCCAGTGCTCATCCCAACAAGTGCCCTCCTTAATGCCCATCACCCATTTAGCCCAACCCCCACCCACCTCCCCTTCAGCAACTCTCAGTTTCTTTTCTGTGTTAAAAAATCTCCCTTTGTTTTAATCTTATGTTTCCTTCCCTTCCCCTATATCCATCTGTTTTGTTTCTTAAATTCCACATATGAGTGAAGTCATACGATATTTGTCTTTCTCTGCCTGACTTATTTTGCTTAGTATAATACACTCTAGTTCCATCCACATTGTTGCAAATGCCAAGATTTCATTATTTTTGATTGTCAAGTAATATTCCAGTGTGTGTGTGTGTGTGTGTGTGTGTGTGTGTGTGTGTACAACTTCTTTACCCATTCATCTATCAATGGATATTTTGGCTCTTTCCATGATTTGGCTATAGTTCATAGCACTGCTGTGAATATTGGGATGCCTGTGCCCCTTCACATCAGCATTTTTGTATCAGCATTTTGCATCAGCATTTTTGCAATTTTGCATTTTGCATTTTTGTAGTGCAATTGCTGGGTTGTAGGGTTGTTTAATTTTTAACTCTTTGAGGGCCCCCCATATTGTTTTACAGAGCATCTGCAAAGTTTGTATTACCACCAACAGTGCAAAAGTGTTCCCCTTTCTCTGCATCCTCACCAACATCTGTTTTTTCCTGAGTTCTTAATTTTAGCCATTCTGACCAGTATGAGGTGGTATCTCTTTGTGGTCTTGATTTGTATTTCCCTGATAATGAATGATGTTGAGTATTTTTTTATGTGTCTGTTAGTCGTCTGGATATATTCTTTGGAAATGTCTATTCATGTCTTCAGCCCATTTTTTACCAGATTATTTGTTTTTTGGGTGTTGAGTTTGATAAGTCTTTATAGATTTTGGATACTAACCTTTTATTTGATATGCCAATTGCATATATCTTCTCCCGTTACATTAGTTGCCTTTTAGTTTTGTTGATTGCTTCCTTCACTGTGCAGAGATTTTTATCTTCATGAAATTCCAATAGCTCATTTTAGCTTTTGGGCCCTTGCCTCCAGGAGACATGTCTAGATGAAGTTGCTGTGGATGAGGTCAAAGATGTTGCTGACTGTGTTCTCCTCTAGGATTTTGAAGATTTCCTGCCTGACAATTAGGTTTTCCATCCATTTTGAGTTTATTTTTGTGTATGGTGTGGTCCAGTTTCATTGTTCTGTGTGTCACTGTTCAGTTTTCCCAGCACCATTTGCTGTCTGTTTTTCCATTGGATACTCTTTGCTGCTTTGTTGAGATTAGATGGCCATACACTTGTGGGTCTATTTCTGAGTTCTTTATTCTAGTCCTTTGATCTATGTGTCGGTTTTTGTGCCAGTACCATACTGTACTGAAGATTACAGCTTTGTAATACAGCTTAAAGTCTGGAATTGTAATATCTTTAGCTTTGAATTTGTTTTTCAACACTACATTGACTATTAGGGGTCTTTAATGGTTCCCTACAAATTTTAGAATTGTTTGTTCTAATTATGTGAAGAATGCTTATTTTGATAGGGATTGCATTGAGTGTGTAGATTGCTTTGAGTAGAATAGACATTTTTACAATATTTGTTCTTTCAATCCATGAGTATGGAATGTTTTTCATTTCTTTGTGTCGTCTTCAATTTCTTTGGTAAGCTTTTTGTAGTTTACAGCATATAGATCTTTTACCTTTTTGGTTAGATTTATTCCTAGGTATCTTATGATTTTGGTGCAATTGTAAATGGGATGGACTCCTTGATTTCTCTTTCTATTGCTTCATTATTGGTGTACAGAAATGCAACCTATTTCTGTACATTGAGTCTATATCCTACAACTTTGCTAATACTTTGCATGTGTCAGTTCTAGCAGTTTTTTGGTGGAGTCTTTTCCACATAGGTTATCATGTCATCTGTGAAGAGTGAAAGTTTGACTTCTTTGCCAATTTGGATGCCTTTTATTTCTTATTGTTGTCTGATTGCTGATGCTAGGACTTCCAGCACTATGTTTAACAACAGTAGTGAGAGTGGACATCCCTATTGTGTTCCTGACCCTAGGGGGAAAGCTCTCCATTTTTCTCCATTGAGGATGATATTAGCTGTGGATCTTTCATATATGGCTTTTATGATGTTAAGGTATGTTCCTTCTATCTCTACTTTCTTGAGTGTTTTTATTAGGAAAGCATGCTGTATTTTGTCAAATGCTTTTTTCTGCATCTATTGAGATGATTACATGGTTATACTGTCTTTTATTAATTTCTTGTATTACTTTGATTGATTTGTGAATATTGAACCAGCCTGGAAGCCCCAGAATAAATCCCACTTCATCATGGTGAATAATTCTTATAAAGTATTGTGGAATTCAATTTGCTAGTATCTTTTTAAGAATTTTTGCATTCAGGGTCATCAGGGATATACACCTTTAATTCTTCTTTTTAGTGAGGTCTTTGTCTGGTTTTGTTTTTTGTTTGTTTGTTTGTTTTTTAATGTTTATTTATTTTTGAGAGAGACAGAGACAGAATGAGAGTGGATTAGGGGCAGAGAGAGAGGGAGACACAGAATCCGAAGCAGGCTCCAGGCTCTGAGCTGTCAGCACAGCGCCTGATGTGGGGCTTGAACTCACAAGGTGGGAAATCATGACCTGAGCTCAACCGACTGAGCCACCCAGTTGCCCCTCTTTGTCTGGTTTTGGAATCAAGGTAACTCTGGCTTCACAGAATGAATTTGGAAGCTTTCCTTCCATTTCTATTTTTTTTGGAACAGTTTGAGAAGAAAAAGTATTAAATCTTTTTTAAATGTCTGGTAGAATTCACCTGGGAAGCCATCTGGCCCAAGACTTGTTTCTTGGGAGATTTTTTATTACTGATTCAATTTCTTTGCTGGTTTAGGTGTGTTCAAATTTTATGTTTCTTCCTGTTTCAGTTTTGGTAGTTTGTATGTTTCTAGGAATTTGTCCAGTTATTCCAGATGCCTAGTTTGTTGGCATAAAATTTTTATAGTATTCTCTTAATAATTGTTTGTATTTCTGTGGTGTTGGTTGCGATCTCCCCTCTCTCATTTGTGGTTTTATATATTTGGGTCCTTTTTCTTTTTGTTAAGTTTAGTTAGGGGTTTATCAATTTTGTTTATTTTTTCAAAGAACCAGTTCTTAGTTTCATTGATGTGTTCTACTGTTTTGTTTGTTCGCTTGTTTGTGTATTATTTCTGTTCTAATCTTTATTATTTCCCTTAGGCTGAATTTAGGCTTTATTTGCTGTTCTTTTTCTAGCTCTTTAGGTATAAGGTCAGACTGTGTATTTAGGACCTTTCTTACCTCTTGACAGAGGCCTCACTTACAATATTCTTTCTTCTGGGGACTGCCTTTACTGCATCCCAAAGCGTTTGGACTGTCACGTTTTCATTTTCATTGGCTTCTATGTATTTTTTAATTTATTCTTTAATTTCCTGGTAAACCCATTCATTCTTTAGTAAGATGTTCTTAACCTCCATGTATATAGGGCTTTCTAAAATTTTTCTTGTGGTTGACTTCAACTCTCATAGTGTTGTGATCTGAAAATATGCATGGTATGATCTTGATGATTTTGTACCTCTTGAGGGCTGATTTGTGATCCAGAATGTGATCTGTTCTGGAGAATGTTCCATGTGCACTGGAGAAGAATGTGTAGTCTGTTTTAGGGTGAAATGTTTTGAATAAAACTGTTAAGTCCATGGGGTCCAGTGTGTCATTCAAAGCCATTGTTTCCTTGTTGATTTTCTGCTTAGATGATCTGCCCATTGCTGTAAGTGGGTTTTTAAACTTACTAATTGTTATTGTATTATAATGAGTTTCTTTATGTTGTGATTAATTGACTTACATATTTGGGGTGGTTCAGGTTGGGGACATAGATATTTACAATTGTTAGATCTTCTTCATGGATATACTCTTATTTATGAATATTATGTCCTTCTTCATCTCTTGTTACAGCAATTTGCCTAATTCTAGGTACAACATATGCTTGCAAGGATTTAAACTACATTAATTTTAAAATACATATTTTTAAAAGGCAATTTGAAAAAGTAAGTTTTAGGAGGCTTTGTCATATTTGAATCTGGGTAAGACTGAAATTAAAAGGGAGGGCTTTCTTTAGATTTGTGAATTCTTTAGCCTGTTGAATAATATTGTATTATACATATATATTAATTATGAAATACACATTTTTGGTTACCTCAGTACACTTGTTTTCTAAATTTCCTGTGTTACACACTTAACTCTTATGATCTTGCTTTCCCCCAATTAATTTCTTTTTTGCCTTTTAATTTCCTCAAATTTTAGAAATACATACTTCGACCAATCTATTTTATAATATTTTTAGTGAAATTCCTAGGTTAAAAAAATGGATGTAAGAACCATATGCTTCATCTTTATTATGAAAATATTTAGAATTGATATTGTTTCTTCTTACATTTGTAATATTTTATATTTAGGGTTTTTTTTCTAATGTGACTTTTAATTTATTCTTTTAATGTTCTTTTTCCATTTACACATTTCTTAAGATGTATCATATAGAATAGATGCCCCATACATCTTACCGTTTTTCTTTTTTTTTTAAATCGTTATTTTCTAGAACAAAATCATTATTATCTAAAACACATGAAATTAATGTGTAGTCTCATTGATTTGTGTCTTCAACTATAAATAACTCAAGGAATAGAATACTACTTAATATATAAACTATATCTTTAGAACTTAATACTTAGTAATATTTACTGATATTTTTGGAAAAGGTTTACAATAGTTTTTCCAAAGTTTTATCATAGTTAAATTTATATTTTTTCTTAGATTAAACCAAAGAAATATAAAATTTTCTATTAATTTGGCTAAGCTCACTAAATTGCTACCTAACTTCTATAATATACCACTAGATGTATAAATCATCAATGTACAGAAATGATTACTCTTATTTTGTAGGCATCTTATCTCTGCTAGTATAATAGAAAGCCTTATCTTATGTCAAGTTCATTTTAATCTTCTTGATTATTTATGCCATAGAGTTCAATAACCAAACAGGTACCATTTTTACTTAAATAGCACAGGATTTTTTATATCTTGTGCTAATGATTTAGAACCAAATTCTACATATTTGGATTGGAATTTTTATCACTTCCTATAGTAGATTTCCATTAATGAAGTGGACCAACTGCAGTTAGATGAATACAGTAACATAAAGCATATGTATGGTAATGTTAAATGGCAGGCATATAGCTGACTCCTGGGAGGCAGTTTGCTACTTTATATACACTTTTCTACTACAAAAAAGATCTAAGTGACAGATTTAATTTAAAACCAATATTCTTTCTGAACATTTATTGTTCATTGGCCCACCTCATGGGCCAATCATTTCAAACGATTGACAATAAGTTTTCAAAATGGTTGGTGCCCCTGTTGTAGTGAAAACTGTGATGTATTGAGACTATGGGGATATCTCAAATTCCAGTTTTTCCTTACACACTTTCTTTCTACCTTCCCTAAGACATATAGTGTTAAAATGGGAAAGCCACATGTCCAATGAATGTGTTGACTTACATCCTTGAACCATAGTAATGCGACCTCCAAGAGAAAGGGACATTAGAGAGAGAGAGAGAAAGAAAATATGTCACCCAGTGAATTTCTTTTTTTTTTTTAATGCTTATTTATTTTTGACAGAGAGAGAGAGAGACAGAACATGAGTGGGGGAGGTGCAGAGAGAGAGGGAGACACAGAATCAGAAGCAGGCTCCAGGCTCTGAGCTATCAGCACAGAGCCCGACGCTGGGCTCAATCTCACGAACCTCGAGATCATGACCTGAGCCAAAGTCAGATGCTTAATGACTGAGCCACCCAGGTGCCCCTTCCCAGTGAATTTCTATGACATGGTTTTCTCAAAACTCCTTGGACGACTGATATGCTGTCAGATTCCACCTGCCAGAACTTCACTAAGCAGTGCATGTGGTCTTAGAGAGAACTGGGAAATAGGCAAGATACTTTTTTACTATTAATGTAAAATAAACATCCACTGAGTGACATAAAACAATCAGTTTAAACAATAATATACAATCAATTTATTATATTTAAATTGTGTGTCTCAGGAACTCAAGCAGGGCCAAATGGGATGACTTATCTCTGCTACATATATTTGGGGTCTCAACTGAAAGGATTTGATTAGCTGGGAATGATGTAATCATTTGGGAGTTTAAATTATCTGGATATTATTGTTTTGTAGATGGGTTGTGAAGATATGGAAGCTGGTTTCACTTGAGTCTGTCAAACAGCATGACAACACATGGCCTCTTCATGTGACTTGGGGGTCTCACATTGTGGAAGCTACGTTCTGAAAGGAAGCATCCTAAATGCAAGCGTTCCAGGAGAAATCAGGCAGACTGCCCAGTGTTTTATGACCTTTTCTCAGAAGTGCCAGGTGTGCTCTACTAAACTGGTCAAAGCAGGCATTAGACTTCCCAAATTCAAGGGAGAAAATATAAATCTCACCTCTCACTAGGAAGAGTGTCAGATGTATGATTTATTTTTCTTAACTGACATGGAGAGTTGAGGGTCAGTTGCGAAAGAAAAGATTAGGTATGGTTAGCCAGGAACCTGAGTAAAACCCAGTGTCCATATTACAAAATACATAGCACGGTTGAGTAGATTCATCCAAAATTTCTATAAAACAAAATAAAAGATAAAAATAAAATGTATAAACTCAAACTTAAGGTAAAGCATATAAATAATTAATGAAAAACAAAATTAGGGGAGAGAAATGTACAGTTGATGAATCCAAGAATTTAGGAACCAAGATCTTGGTAAGTTTTTCTAGAAATGAATATGTGCCTGTCTCATATAAAAAAAAAAAAACTTAGTGTTCTCACCTTAAAGACAATTATGGTACAAATACATTAATAATACATTTGTGGAGATTTATATATTTTAAAGTCCTTAGTGAGACTCAGTTGCCAAAATATGGGGGGAGGTGTGTTAGATTTGTTGCAAATACAATATTCTAACATTAAATAAGAAAGGTAAATGTGTAGGTGAATGTTATTTATTACTTATGGGAAAATATTTATGTAGCAGACTCATTAGGTATTAGAGAATGACCGGAGATTATGTTTCATTCGGAAGTAATGAGTACCTATTAATTACAAGGCACTACAAAAATATCTAGTAGATATAAGAAGATGGTTAAATACAGCCACATCTGACCATACACACCGAGTTTACACATAGACAGTTTGCAACTTAATAAACTTAACAGTAAGAGTGTATATACACAAATAAAATCTTTGATAACCATAATTATCAATCTATATGCTGTTCATTAAACACACAAATAAGTAGGTAGATAAATTCAAATACCATATAGCCTAATCATGATGGAGCACTAGCTATTGATAGTATAAGTGTTGATAGGTTTTGATCATGGGATTTAGAAACAGAAGTTGGATCAAAGTGTTAAGTCGCTTTAAAAGTAAACTTTCAGGGCACCAGGGTGGCTCAGTCGGTTAAGCATCTGACTTTGACTCAGGTTATGATCTCACAGTTTGTGGGTTTGAGCCCTGTGTCTGGCTCTGTGATGACAGCTCAGAACCTGGAGCCTGCTTCAGATTCTGTGTTTCCCTCTGTCTCTGTTCCTCCCCTGCTCATGCTCTGTCTCTCTCACTCAAAAATAAATAAAGATTAAAAAAATTAAAAATAAATAAATAAAAAGTAAACTTTCTATACAAACTTCAGAATTATTTGGGATTCAGCAGGTCTATTTTTGAGTGGTACTCTATCTTTACAAAATAACAATATAGTTTAGTACAATAATCAAAGATCAATTAAATATCTTCTTTTTCCTTACACATTCATTTGGCTAACATAAAGTGGAGAGCTATAAAAAATAAGGTTTTCATATATTTTGTTTATAAAAATCATAGTGAAAGAGGAAGACACTTCCAGAATGATGGAGAAAAAAAAAAAAACAAAAAACCTCTAAAAATCTGATCTTCACATTAGAGTAACAAGAACACTGGCAAAAATTGCTAAAACAACCTTTTCAAATTCTGGAAATTAATCAATGATAGAAACAGTGGAGGAGTGTTCATTCAATGAAACAGCTGAATCTCAGTAAGGATAGT
Source organism: Acinonyx jubatus (assembly GCF_027475565.1). Classification (NCBI taxonomy): domain Eukaryota; kingdom Metazoa; phylum Chordata; class Mammalia; order Carnivora; family Felidae; genus Acinonyx; species Acinonyx jubatus. Next base: position 56,657,735 of record NC_069391.1, on the reverse strand, counting down.
AAACTTTGTGACATTTTACTTTGTCCAATCCTCATAAGTCTCTTTCTAGTCCTGCAGTAGATTTAAAAGTCAGCAGTCTTATGACCCCAGCAACTCTGAAAGTCAGAAGACCAGAACATCCTGGAGGATAGAATCAATTTATAGCTCACCAAAAAGCCCCTTTCTCAAGAACTGTCACCATTTCACATGTCTGTAGGCTCTCTGGACAAGCCTGATTCACACAGCTAATATATATTTTACCTTAACCAAAACCTTCAGTACTAAAAAACCTATTTTCAGGGTGTTTGTCAAAAAATCAGGGCAATTGTTTAACATCACAACTGCCTGAGGTAGCAATTTACCCAGTGGGGCAAATGAAAGGCTGGCTGGAAAGCATGAAAAGAAAATGTGGTACAAAAGGTATCAGTAAGAGGCTTTGAAATTCTTCAATTTTCAAAGGAGTATTCCTGGGAATCTGAAAGGCCATGCACATGTATAAAGCTTTGTGAATGCTCAGAGAAGGTGTGAAAAGACCTTAATCTCCCCTCTCTTTGACCTTGAGACATTGTGTAATGAGAAAGTGAAGGCTAAGGCAGAGTTGTATACTGAAGGGACAGTAAAGGTGTCCTGCAACACACATACAAAGCCTTTCAGCAAGGTGTGGATGGTATATTGATAAATTGCCTTTAAGAAACTTCTTATCCATACAGCATCTGACCACTAAGTTAATCGATCAGAAGCTGTACTAGCCACACACACAAAGAAAATATAATTTCGGGAATTAGATCAGGAAAGTCACTCAACAAAGAAAAAGCACCATGACAAGCTGCAACAATAAAAAGCAAGAACAACAAACCCAGGAGAACAGATCTATGATTTCCAGGTTTGCTGTATTTCAATATTTCAGATTGCCTGTGTATATAATTTTTAAAATGTGTAATATGGAAAGAAAAAGAAAATATTGCCCTGTATATGTGGAGGAAACAAACAAACAAAAATAAACAGACAATAGAAATTGTCCCTGAAGACCGATATACGGGACTTAGAAGACACAGATTTTACATCAGTAATTATAAATATCTTCATCAAAGGCAAACATTTCTGAAGATCTAAAGTCTCACAAAATAAAGCGAATCAATAAAGATAAAGAAATTATTTAAAAAAACAAATAGAAATTCTAGAATTAAAAACTATAATAACGGAAATGAAAATTTCACATAGAGATTCAGAGTCAAATTTTAATTGGTAGAAGGAAAATGTTACCAGACTTGAAGATAGGCTAATTAAAAGTACCCTGTCTAAAATAAATAAAGGAAAATTAAGAAAAATAAACAGAAACTCAGAGATACATGAGGCACTATCAACTGTACCTATCAAAAATCAGAGTAAAAAAAATACAAAGTACTTGAAGAAATAGTGGTCAAAACTTACCAAAATTGAAGAAAAACATTAATTTACACATCCGAACATCAGGTACACTACACTCTGAGAAAGTCATTAGTGTATCATCATAGACAAACTCAAAAATATCAAAAACAAACTGAGAATCTTGAAAGCAGCAAGAGAAAGTGTCATAAATAAGGGAATCTCAACTCAGCACAGTGAACAGTTGACTCTTTATCACAACCACAAATGTCAAAAAGCAGTAGGATAACATATTCAAATTGCTGAAAAACTAGAGGTGAAGAATTGTATATCCAGCAAACTTCCATTAAATATAACGGAATCTTGCAGGATACAAGAATCTTGCAGGATACAAATAAATACAGATGTATTTATTTATATTCCATCTGAAAATAATTGCATTTACAATATTTTAAAATCTACTTAGACATACATTTAGCAAAATGTGCAATATTTTGTACACTGAAAACTACTAAACATTAAAGAAATTCAAGATCTAAATAAATGGAATTATATCCCATGTTCATGGAGTAGAAAAATTAATATTGTTAAGATGACAACATTTCCCAAATTAATGTATAGGTTCAATGCAATCCCTTTCAAAATTATGGTGAACTTATTTGCACAAATTGATGGTTGATCAAAAAAGACATGACAAGAAGAGGGATAAATACTAATGATAACCAACAACAACAAAAACATATAACATGGCTAAATATGAATCTCCTTAAAGTTTCATGTTGTGGTCAGAGATCCTATAAATTTCCACACTAAGACTGATGACTGGAATTAATCAAAGAGCATATAACATATCAAGGATGAGGATAAATATATGTGTACATAGGGTTTTTCATTAAATAATATTTCATGGTATCTCCTCTAAAAATGTACCTCTATACAAGTATGTCTTGCCTGTCATTGTGGATTTTGACAATTTAAGGTATTGAAAGTTTTATATAGAAATCTCTATGTCTTAAAACCTTTACTGTTGTCACTTTAGTCTTACATTGAAGGTACACACACATAGAGGGGATCAAGAAAATACTATGTGGGATGTGTCCTAGAGTCAAATGCATTCGAAGAAGGGTGATACCATTAATGATTTCTGTGATTTTCAAAGGACTGCATACTAATTATATATAATGCAACCATATAGTATTAAGTAGTTTTATTCTAGTGTATAAAGAATAGATTAATGAATTATTCACATACTTTAAGTATGCTATATTTATGTTACAAATAGTTAGCACACTTAGTTTTTTGAATCATAATTTACATCAGCTACCCACCCACTCCCAACACACACAAGACAACACTATGTTTGAAAAAAAAAATCACTGAAGTCCATTTAGAATTGAATCATTCCACATCTTTACAAAAAGTACTATCTGGAAAAAATCTTCAATATAATTTGAAAAGATAAGATTTTTCAAAATGTTTGCTCCTCAATATTACGTTTTATGCCTTTAGCAGTTATCAGATTACTAACGGAAAAACCATAATCTAGGCTTTTGAGGCATCAAACTTCCTAATGATTTACTTTAAAGGTATTGAGTTTGCTGAATTATTATGAAATTACTCCACATGGGGAGCTGTGGATGAGCTCTGTGCTCCATTTCTAGTTTGATGACTTCTTCTATACTTAATGTTTTAGGCTACAACTGCCAAGGTTAAAGCCCTAAAGGAGTGTAATTTTCTTTTTTTCGGTGATAGGGGTCCGGCTCTGGTACGAAATAAAAGAAAGCTGTGGCTTTAGGGACGAAACTGAATTTTCACACAAAACAACCTGGCTTGAAAAGAAACTTGTTCAAGTTTGTGAAAGCTGTTTTAGTGCTGAAAAATAAATTTACATGGCTGAGTAATTAAAGCCATGCCATATTAACATGATATGGGCATTTTAAATTTTGCAAATACTGTTCACCCTAACTTTGCAATTATCATCCACCCAAAAGTGCTACTCTGAGAAGTAATGCAATGAGTTAGGCAATAGAAATGTGAGAGTTTTGTCTTTCTTTTTCTGATGTAGACTGGTGCTGGAAAACTGCCCTCTCTCTGGTTACCAGATAAACAGAATATAGAACTAAAATTTTATCTCTATTCAGTCCCCTGCAGTATTAGCATCAATTTAGGGATTCTGTTAAGTAAGACCTTGATAATATTGCACTGTGACAAGAGATAATCGCTTGTATTAATTTGGTGAATACTTTTTTTTTTTTTACATTTACACAGATCAGTGGGAAAAAACACATTTTTCACAGATTTACTTATTCACAGATCTCAAATCCCTCATATAAAATATTTAATTTTGAACATGGGACATATCTGTGTGCTTTTCAAAGAATGAATTTCAGTAACACTTGGAATGAAGGAAAAGCATGCTGTACAATTCAACGTAGTTGTAGAATGCTGACACACAGAACAAGTGATAAACTAAATGGGTTTTAATACTTTTGTTTTGCTAAATTACATATCTGAAGCCTCTTCTTACATATTCCAAAATGGTGATTAGAAAGAAAGTTTGTTCTGAGAAAACAACTGGGAAATAAAAACGAGAGATGAAGTTTTAGATAAACGAAGAGGCTTCCACAAGTCTTCTTAATAGTTTGATAGTAATACTCACTTCCCTATATAATAAGAGCATAGCACACTGGTGCTTTCATAATTTTGACTTCTTCCCACCAATCCTGCCTCATCCTTGTCATGCTCTCTTCCGCCTTTGTTGACCTAGCTCCAACCATGCAGAATAATTTGTCATTCCTCATGCTTCTATGAATTTATTGATGCTATTTTTTTCCCTCTGCCTCAGAAGATGCTTCTTGATACCATCTCACTGGAGAAGGTCTATTCTTCAAGATTCTGTGAAATTTCACTTTTTTGAAGAATATTTCCACTCTTAAAGGCAGAGCAAAGCTTTCCCTCTGATACTTCCAGACCACCCTATACAGTCCTCTAATAAAACAGTCTGCACAGTGTATTGTACTTTTTTTTTAATACCTACAATTCAGTTTAGAGCCTTGAAAAGCAGGAACCATATTGTTTTTAGTTACGAATCCTCTGAACAATTTTTAGCACTTAACAAGTTCCCAGTAAAGTTTGTAGAATTAAAATAATAGCACATAAGCAAACATTGTTTTTAAGCATGCCCTTTTAAATAACACATGTAAGTCCAGAATCAAAGGTGGCTATCCAGAAATACAAGGCAAGAATGGCAAAACTTGAGTTTTCCATTGTACAGATACAAGGATGAGATGAGAAATGATGGTTTCCTCATCTTTTGGAGAAATTGAATCTCCATTTCTTGTGAGTGCTTATGTTCTTGTTCTTTTTCCTCATTCGTTTCTACTTTTTTTCCATTCTTCCTCCTTAGTGCTGTCTGATACCAACCCCTCCCTTGTCAGGTACACACATCATTACTCCATGGGAAATACTGGCCATAAGGAAGAAAAGTGTGATCAATTCAGGTTTTCCCTGGACATTTATTTTTAACTCCAATGCTTTCAAATGACTGTTTCCTTTCCTTCTTGCTCATATGTCTCTTTCATGTGTTCTTCATACCTTTAAAATAGCCTAGACAGAATAAGGCTAAATTTTAAATTTTTAACTCACTATTTTAGGTTAAAATATTGTCAGATTTATTAAAATATGCATCATGTGGCTACAGAAGGTGTCGGGGAAAATCTATATAGAAATAAAATACAATATGCTGATGATTTTGCTACAATGTGAAATAAAAAAAAAGAGAAATCTATTTTCAGATTCTGTGTGCAAGAATATACACTTTTTGTCTGGAAGAAAATAAAAATTCTGTATATTCACTTGACACAATGTCTGTGTAGAATATTTCCTTTAATGTGGTGTCGATTCTTATAAAGTTATTAGCAACATGTTTTTAAATGGTTACTATGTGCCATGTTCTACCTTATATGATTTGCTAGGTTGGATTTGCAGATGCCAAGATGTGATTAAAGGTAACACATTTAGTGTGGGAAATGTGTGAGAAGCATACAGAGTTAGGGCAAGGAGCAGTTAAAGATTTTATTTTCCTGATTGCTGTATGTATCAGACAATATGAAGGAGAGAGGAAAGGAGGAAGCTTCGGTATGAAGTAAGGCCTGCAGCCCAGGTCTAAGAAGGTTTAGGCAGGCCCATTGGAGTCTTCTTGCCATAGTCTCCAGTAAAGGAGTCTTGTTCCTCTCAGGAGTGAGGTTACTTTGGCTTCAACACTCACAGTTCTTTTATTTTTTTCTTTTTATATTTAAGTTTCTAATTTGAGTATAGTTGATCCACACTGTTGCATTAGTTTCAGGTGTAGAAAGGAGTGATTGGACAAGTTTATAAGCGATGCTATGCTCACCACAAGTGTAGTCACCATCTGTCTCCATGTGACTATATTTCTTATAGCTGTTCTTCTAAAAATTTTTTTTATGTTTATTCATTTTTGAAAGACAGAGAGAGACAGAGCACAAGCAGGGGTGGGGTGAAAAGAGAGGGGAACACAGAATCTGAAGCAGGCTCCAGGCTCCAAGCTGTCAGCACAGAGCCTGATGTGGGACTCAGATTCACAAACCATGAGACCGTGACCTGAGCCAAAGTCCCGACTGAGCCACCCAGGCACCCCTCTTATAGCTGTTCTTAAATATTGTCTGGAGCAACTCTTAGGTAGCATGGCCTCACACAGACACCATGTGCATTTAGAGGGGCAGCAGGCAGGGGCCTTTGGTCAATTATTCTCCTTGCAGAGCAGAACTGTCTTTTATTTCCCAGAATAACAGCTTTCTGACGTAGGAAGCACTGCAATCTTCATTTTACAAAAAATGAAACGGAAGCTCAGAGAGGCTAAGTGATTTTCCCCTAGTTTCACAGATAAGTGGAAGTGGTGGGATTCACATTCCTCTCACCTTTGAGTCAGAACTCTTTACACTTCCTTTCAAATTGTTTGGAAGATAGTAACAAATGACATCAGCATCATTACACTGAACCCCAAATTTTGGTACTAAATTATAGTCATAAAACTATATTTAGTTAAATAGTTTACATAGTTTTAGCTATAGCATCTGCAATATATCTCAGAATATTAAATTAATGGAAGTCTCAAAAGAAAAATTTGACAGCTACTGGACAAGAATTTGGGGTTATTATTTTCTAAAGAAATGAAATGAAGCAGGTGTAGGGTTTTCTACATAATTTTTAAAAATAGACTTCTTGCTTTAGTCTCTGCCCACCTCCCTCCTTTCTAACCTTTTACAAGGATATGGTACAGTCCCTCTAGGGGAACACTTCAGTAACATGTGGTGACTAAGAATATAGTGGAGAAAAAACATTGTTCCCACAGTTGAAAGATTGTAGCAGCATTAGGAATGTCTTTTCAGAGAGTAGCTGTCCAGTCCTCCTTAATTTGCTTCCTTAACACTCTTCAGTCCAGCCAATTACCGATTACATTGGGGAAAAAAAAAAACCTAATATAGCTGACTAAAATATTTAAAAGAATTTTAATAATTATTTACGTGTGAATTTTTTGTATATGTGTGCATAGATACTACATTCATTATGCATTAAAACAGAGTTTGTGTAGTCGATATGAGAGTTAACTGGCAAGTGTAACCTCTTTTTAAGTAACTTCTTCGTAAGTAACATGATGTATTGTAGAAGATAGACTAACAATAATAATGGCTAATGTGTAATAGTTTTACCATGTTCAACACTATTTTTAAATCATTACAACTATTAATAAATTAATGCTAACTACTATCCTGTGATGTATATGGTATTTCCCCTATTTTACAGAAGGAGAAACCAAGAGGCACAGAAACCATATCATATGCCTAGATTATAGTATGTATTAGAGTCAGGATTTGAACTCAGATATACAACCAGAGAAGAAAGGGCTTTTTGAATAATGGGAAAACATTCCCAAACAATACTCATCTCAACATATTCATTCCCACTGTTTTAACTAATTCTTTAAATCTATCTCATATAGTGAAGACAAAGCAAAGGAAATTCAATTTTTCTGCAGACTGTGGGAAGCCTCCCTAGTAAAGTAGCACCTTCTGCAGTTTCTACTGCCTAGATTTTATTTTATTTTTTCCCATTAACAATTAGGAACAGAAATAAAAGGGCAGTGGAAACATACTGGCTGAACTCACGGGAGTTGAGCCAGGAAGTGTTTTCTTAAATCACTGAAGTTTAGCAAGTAGTAGACAAAGAAAATGACAGCTCCTTCAGTCAGAGCACTAGTGCTGATCCAGGAGGAGGCCTGTCCAGCATGTTTTACTGTGGAAGGCAGAAATGAGAAATGAAAGACTGACAGAAGAAAGGCAAGGACATAAGAAGTAAATGGGCCAGGAAATTCTCTATCTTCATGTTTCTTCTGGGGATGGGCCATTAAAACAATGAGAAACACAATCAACATAAAAGCATAGTAATTGTGCAAAATTAAATAGAAAAAAAATGTCACCTGTACAAATACTACAATGCAATATTTAGAACTCTTATTTAGTGACTATAGTTGAGCACTTAGTAGGTCCTGACTGCTTGGGATATATGGCTTCATCTGATTATTTTAACAAAGCCATTTGATAATACTTTTTCCATTATGTGTTTTCTCATTCATAGATAAGGGAAATAAGGCTTAGGGAATTTATTATATTTGGTCAAGATTAAATATCTACTCACTTATCAAATTGGAATTATAATCTTTATCCTCCAACTTGAATCTTATGGAGACTCAAGTTTCCACTGGGCTAAATTTTTCAGAAACTTAAATACAGTGAAGTTTCCAAAAGATAAGAACTAGTTCAGTATTCTCTTTTTATTAGATAGGTACTGATTCAGTGGAGCCTTATCTAATTTACACCTTGAGTTTGTGTGACCAGCTGCAGTTCTCAGATGAACAATTTTCATGACCTAAGCCCACTTATATGAGGAACTTTCCATGGAAACTTTAGCTCTGAGTTTGGAAAGTGATGCCCTCCTGAAATATTCTATACAAATTGTTTGCTGCTTGTTGCCTTGGGCTGTCAGAATAATTTACAACCCATGTGACACCTGTACTCTTTATTTTACTGGTAATTTTTTCTAATTTATCATAGTGTCATTCCTGAAACTTGTCTAGCTTCTTTTGAGAAAAGCATAAAAGGAACAAACCAATGATTTTTTTTTTTTTAAACTGAGACAATCAACTTGGTCTGGAACAAAAGGGGCTAAATAAATCTATAAGGTGCAGGGAATATAATCTCAAGGATAAAATCAAAAGTCTCTTTGGGGATGACATCATGTTCAAACTATTACATTGTGATGATGGGAAAGCACTTGTTGCTAGGAGTCTTAAGTATTTTCAGTTGTCTCTCCAGTGCTACAATACAATATTAAGGTCCTGTAGGTCGGCAATTAATATAATCATGTTGTTGCCTCTGGCTCTGCTATTTTCAGTGTCACTCTGTCATGCATTTTTCCAGCACTCTTGGTCGGCATTTCATATCTGACAGGTTTTCAGCCGGTGCAAGACAGTCAGCACTCAGTTTGTGTGGCAGAAATGAAGTGATCTTTCTTAACTTGTTTCAAAGTACCCATCCCAGAATTTTTCTGGGTCAAATTAGTCACGTAGCAGGTTATTCCTAAAGCTAATTGATACCATGTATTTATAGATGACTTACCATTTTCAAAACTGACTGATAATTTTTTGTCATCCTCATAGCAACTTCATAGGAGTGGCGAATGGAAGTATTATTTGCAGAATTTTTGCAGAGAAGGGAATAGAAGTGGCATAAAGTTAATTGGCAAAAAGCCACATGATTCTTAGGTGGCAATGTTATGACTTGAATCAGATGTTTTTCTTGCCTCTGTATTATAATTTCTCATAGTAGTTTTTGAGATTTATATATCATTCTGCCTGCCCTCAGCAGGCTTCAGTGAACATGTAAATACCTTTGATTCATTTCTCTTTTCTCTGATAATGACTCCTAACACACTTGCTGTGTCAATGGGCTACCGTGCATCGCCTCAATCCCATGACTGGATTTGTACTAATAATTCCTCACTTTTCCTTAGATTATTTTAAATGCTTAATCAAACATCCTGGCCAGGCTGGTATTTTATATATTCTTAAGAGTCGCTCTCAAGTTTTAAAATTGAAATTTGTTAAATTACTATATACTTCTGAAACTGTAAATATATTTTCATTCCCTAATTAAAGTTAATACCAATGCAGAAATTTCTAATTTAAAAAAGCAATTAATCCTGAGAATAGAAACTATAACCTAGATCATGGTTTCTCCTTTATTTAGTATATTAGAAAGCATAAAGTTTTTATTCATAAATAAAAAAACTCAATAATCTGGTTTCCAATCTGGATTAATTTCCCTTAGTGAAAGGTCTAAATTGTAACTTTTCTTTTATAGTGAAATGCAGTTTTTTTTTTTCAAAATGCATTTTCAATACCCTCTTATATACTATAATTGGAATTAGACTAACAAAGCACTAGAGTTCTGAAGCTGAATAGCCTCAAAGAATAGATAAGAATGAGTTGAAATTAGCTCATCAATTGCTTGTATGTAAATGATTTCTGGAGTGTTTGGACACCTGAAAACAAGTCGTTACATTCTTTTCAGTTATTTCGATATTCTCTGGGTAAGTATTAATTTTCCTTTCAACTCCTTCATTATAGATAAGTAAAAGCTCAGGACATTTTATGACAATTTAGTATGTGCCCTAAATGAATTACTATGAAGTGTGAATTAGTGAAATTCAAATTAATGAAAGTTTTCCATTGTAACTAAAGATACATATCTGCCTAGCTTTACCTTCCCCATCTGAATTTACAGCATTAGGTTTTAGGACTTTGTGGTTTCATTACAATACCTTTGCAGATATTATCCAAATTACACACACACACACACACACACACACACACAAACACACCCACATATATACACACATACACACACACTGCTTATACAATTAATACCCCTGTAACCATGTAAACATAATAATATGATTTCCAGAAGGGCTTACAAAATTTAGAAAGCTATTTCTAACAATATGATCATTTAGGGGTAATATGACATAGTGGGCCAAGCACAGGTTTTGATTCAAGTGATCTAGGTTTAAGTCCCAAGTTATCCCTTGGACTATACACTCAATCTCTTTGAACCTGTGTGCTTTCATCTGGAAAACTTTAGTTCCAATATATGCACAAGCAATGCAATATTAAAACCAATGTTTAAACTTTGATGACTGGCTAAAAACATAAATTTAAAACACTTTGAAACTGTAAATTCCCACACAGCATCACTCTATTGGGGGCTTTTAGCTTGCTTATGAACCATAGGCTTCAAGAAAGTCCTTCAAATAGTCTAGCTCCATTGGAAGACAGCACCCCCAATACACAGCAACAAACTAGATCAGAAAGAAGCCCTGCATATCCAGTTGGCTTCTTTGCTGGTGGCAGCTGAGTGACAGGGAGCTATAAACTAAGATCTGTGAACTTTGGCTTCCTCAACTATAAAATGAGGACAATCATTCTAAGTTCACATGCTAATGATTCAAAATGAAATGAGTTGTGTTTGCTAAACTGCTAGTAAATCTCTAAATTTCTATACAGGCCAAAGCTATTGTAACGATTGTCTTTTCACTTTGTTTTGGTTAAATCAGATTCTTCACTGGCTAAGGGACTTGAGCTCTCTGTCTTTGGAAACCATGATTTTATTCACTTCTGTAAACTGGTCCACGCCTCTGGGAAAAAGGAAGCTAAGGGAAATTACCTCAGGTTTAAGGAAGCACGGACTCAGTCCAGGTGGAGTAAAAGCTACACAGAAAAGCACGGCTGCAGAGACGTAACCATCACTGGTGAAGAGAAGAGGAGTTCATTATATTAGGACTGGCATATTTGACTGCCTGGCGGGTTTCTCCTGATGGGGCTCTGACACTGTTTAACATACGAATGTGGGCACATGATGAAGTGTGGTATGCAAACTGGACATTCTGTCACAGAAGTTTAAATCTTACAGTCCCTGGTAAGCGTTCCCTCACCCTTCTTTTTCCTTTTTATTTATTTTTGCTTCACTTTCTATTGTGAAATATAAAAACGTAAGGAAACTGGCCTAAACATAAATGTCACGCTAAGTAAATTATTAAAAAAAAGAACACCCATGTAAACCATCATATAAGTGAAAAATAAAATGTAGCCAGCCACTCAGAAGCCCTCTTATCAGTCAGCAGTCTCCAGAGAAACTAAAGCAACAAGAAATAGATACATGTCTCCCTCTCTCTCTGCCCCTCCCCCGTTCATGCTCTGTCTCTCTCTGTCCCAAAAATAAATAAACGTTGAAAAGAAAAATTAAAAAAAAAAAGTCACCTGATTGTAAATATTGACCACATCTACAAAATATAATCACAACAACATTTGGAGTAGTGTTTGACCAAACAACTGGGCACCTTAGCTCAGTCAAGTTGACGCATAAAATTAGACATCAAACATAATCCTCCTTATAAATAACAAATCCTTCCCTCCCTGTTCAAAGAAATCACTGTGCTGGCATTTCTTCCTCAGTTCAAGAAGAGATGGCTTGCTTTCCTTTGTTATAGTTTTACTATCTAAGTACAAACCTCTAAACACTATGATTTAAATTTTTTTTTTCAACGTTTATTTATTTTTGGGACAGAGAGAGACAGAGCACGAACGGGGGAGGGGCAGAGAGAGAGAGGGAGACACAGCATCGGAAACAGGTTCCAGGCTCCGAGCCATCAGCCCAGAGCCTGACGCGGGGCTCGAACTCACGGACCGCGAGATCGTGACCTGGCTGCAGTCGGACGCTTAACCGACTGCGCCACCCAGGCGCCCCAGAAACACTATGATTTAGGTGCAACTGTTTTTGAATTGAATGTGAACGGAATAGTACAGAATGTTTTCAATGTATCTGCTTTTTTGTTTTGTTTTGGTTTTTAACAAATATGGGCGTTTATTGCAGGACATTTGTACAGTAGATAAATGGAAAGGAAATGCCTACCTGTCATTTTGAGAATACCCATGATCTGAATTTTAAAAACACCAGGAACAAGATTTTGTCATTATGATGCTTTCTTTGGATTCCTTCGTTTTCTTCCCTTTTTTCAATTTCAGCAACATATTTCTCAATTTCCTCAGGATTTAAAATTTTGAGGGGTTGATCTCCTCTCAGGACAGCCAGTTCAATGTTTTTGCCGCCAGACAGAACCAGTTCTAGGAGAACCTTGATAACCAGCTTAAAGGTCAGCTCCTCTGTCTCTATGGCTTTGTGGGCGTAATTCTTCTGTGGAAATCCTCTCACCTATGGCACCCCAGCCTATAGCAGTGAGTTTCCAGGCGCAGTACGTCCCCCGAAGGGTCAGTCTGATAGAGTCTGGGGATGCCAAGTCAAAACTCACAATCAGGGCAGAGATACCAAAGAGCCTGCGCCCTTTGCCCTGCGCTGCCTCAGACTGGCAATGTAGCCGGCGATGTTCTCCACGGTGACCAGGTCGTCCATGCTCACTTAACGGCTCTGGCACTCTGCCCGGGCCCTGTCGATGACTGTCTTCGCATCGGAGGCGAGCCTTGAAGATGCCATGCAGACGCTGTAACCCAGGGCCCGCTGTCTCCATTGTTTGGCTTTTTTTTTTTTTTTTTTCTAACATCGTTTGTAGGATTAATAATGGAACCAGTGCTATATCTGATTTTAAATTTATCATCTTACAATGCACTTTTTATTTGTCCTGTTTATGATTCTTTCCTTCCCCTTTCTTGCATTCTCTTGATTTGATTATTTTTACTATTCTTTCAATTTTTCCACTTAGTTTGAAAGTTATACACTCTTTTACTATGAATTGGTCATAGGCTGAAGGTTATACTATGCAAGCTTGACTGATCAAAGTTAATGCTTTTTGGATATTTTACTCCCTTCCATGCATTCATAAACATGATAGTAGTTTAACTATTAGATCTAAAATGAAAACTATCTTTGGTAGGTTTCTACAGAAGCAGATCTTAAGATTAGGTTTCATCTGTTGGTAATGTATTAAAGAAGGGCTTTAGGAGAAACAGCAAAGATGTTTTGGAAATAGCAAGGAAACTGAAAGGGGAAAGTCTCACCTGGTGACTCTGGAGTTAAGTAAGCAGTGCCTCAGCCTTACTTTGACCTGTGGAAAGGACATAGGTTTTTATGCGCTAGTGACAAAGAATTTTTGGCTAAGAATTTCAGGGAATCAAGAGTGGAGGCTAACAGACATGGGGGGAAAAAGGATCTGGGGGAACAGAATGGAGGACAAACACTGTTGGTTTTATGCATCTCCTCAATTAAAATACTATCTTCCTATTTTTATTCTAATCCTTTTAAAACCTTATAGTGCATTACCATTACAGTTAGCCAATGCTCACTTATATTTACATATATGACTTTTTTAAATGAAGAGTTTTGTTTTGTTTTGTTTTGTTTTGTTTTGTTTTTAGAGTAGTTCACTGCCTTCCTCATTATCAACATCTCCACCAGAATGGTACTTTTTTTTTTTTTTTTTTGATTGGTGAACCTACATTGACATCTCATCTAAACATCCAAAGTCCATTATGACATTATAGCTTGTTCTTGTTGTTGTACATTCTGTGGATTTGGACAAAAGTATAATGAGATATATCCTCCATTACAGTCTCAAACTGATGATTTCCACTCACCCAAAAAACCTCTGTGCTACAGAAGTTCATCACTTACGAGAGGCTATTTCTAGTTTTTCTGATCGGTTTCATTGATCTATTTGTGTATTATTTTGCCAACAGCACATTGTCATGATTACTGTAGCTTTAAGACAAGTCTTGAAGGTGGGTAGGGCCAATCTTCCAACTTTGTTCATCTCCAATATTGTGTTGAATTTTCTGGGTTTTTCCCTCAGAGTTAGTCAATATCCACAGAATAACTTGCTGGTATTTTGATGGGGACCGCATTGAATCTAGAGATCAGTTGGGAAGAACTGACATTTTGACAGTATTGAGCCTTCATATTCTTGAACATGTAGTATCTCTCCATTTATTTAGGTTTTTTTTTTTTGCATTCATAAGAGTTTTATAGTTTTCATCATGCATATTTTGTATACATTTTGTTAGATTTGTACCAAGTATTTGAATTTTGGGGGATGCTAATGTCCTTGCTAATGCAAGGTGTGATGTTAAAAAACAGTAGTGACCAGAGGCATCTTTGCTCTGTTCCTGATCTTAGTGAGAAAGCTTCAAGTTTCTCACCATTAGTTATGATGTTAGCTATATGCTTTTTAGATATTCTTTTTCAGTGTGAGGAAGTTCGTTGCTATTCCTACTTTACTGAGGTTTTTTATTGTGAATGGGTGTTATGTTTGGCAAATGCCTTTTCTGCATCTATTGATATGATTATGTGAATTTTGTTTTTTAGCCTGTTGGTGTGATGAATCCATTAAAGGATTTTCAAATGTTGAACAAGCCTTACAAACTTGTCATAAATCCCACTTGGGTCATGTTGTATAATTCTTCATATACATTGTTAGATTCAACTCACTGCTATTTTCTTAAGGATATTTGCATCTATTTTCAGGAGTAATATTGATTTGATTTTTTAAAATATCTTTGATTTTGGTATTAAGTTAATGCTGGCTTCATAGAATGAGTTAGGAAATAGTCCTTCTTCTTCTATCCTCTGAAAGAAATGGTAGAAAATTCGTATATTTTTTTCCCTTGAAACCTTGATAAAATTTAATACTGAACTCATTTGGGCCTAGTACTTTCTGTTTTGGAAGGTTATTAATTATTTAGTCAATATATTTAAGATATAGGCCTATTCCAGGTGTCTGTTTCTTTTTTTTAATTTGTTGAAGTTTATTTATTTTTGACAGAAAGACAGAATGTGAGTGGGGGAAGGGCAGAGAGAGAGAGGGAGACAAAACATGAAGCAGTTTCCAGGCTCTGAGCTATCAGCACAGGGCCTGATACAGGGCTCGAACTCACAACCCTGGAGATCATGACCTGAGCTGAAGACAGAAGCTTAACTGACTGAGCCACCCAGGCACTCCCCAGTTGTCTATTTCTTATAAGAGTTTTGGCAGATTGTACTTTTCAAGGAATTTGTCCATTTATGTAGGTTATTACATCTGTGGATATAGAGTATTTGTGGGTATAATGTTCGTAGTATACCTTGATCATCCTCTTAATGTCCATGGGACCTGTAGTAATGGCCTCTCTTTCATTTATGATCTTAACAATTTGTGTACTTTTTTTTTCTTTGTTAGTCTGGCCAGAGGCTTGTCAATTTTATTGATCATTTCAAAGAAGTGGGTTTTAGTTTCACTGATTTTCCTCTATTGATTTCCTGTTTAAATTTCAGTGATTCTGTTGTTATTACTTATTTTCTTCTGCTTACTTTGGATTTAGCTTGCTTTTCTTTTTCTAGTTTCTTAAGGGGAATATAGATACTGATTTTATATCTTTTTTTTTCTGATATATGTTTTCAGTGCTGTAAACTTCCCTCTAACTACTGCTTTCACTGAATCCCAAATATATTAATAAGTTGTACTTTCAATTTTCATTTTGTTCAAAATATTTTAAAATTTCTCTTTTGATTGCTTTGTTGACCCATGTCTTACTTTAGTGTCATGTTATGTATTCTCCACATATTTGGGGACATTCCATTTTTCTGTTACTGTTTTCTAGTTAAATTCCACTGTGGTCTGAGATCAGACATTGTATGATTCCAATTATTTTAAGTTTGTTGAAGTATGTCTTATGGCCCAGAATCTGAGTATCTTGGTGAAAGTATACTTGCTTATTTCTGTTGCTCTCCATTCCCTTCTGCATCCCCAAACTGACAACTGAGAAGATTTTTCTTCTTCCTGAAGAAAGTTCAAAATATTCATTTTATGACAGGTTTGCTGACGGTGGATCTTACCAGAATTTGTTTATCTAGAAATGCCATTTTTTCACATCCATTCTTGAATACTATTTTTTGCTGTGTTTGAAACTTGTGGTTGGCAATTATCTCAACCTATATATTTAAAATATTATCTTCCTGCTGTCTTGCTTCC
Organism: Acinonyx jubatus; assembly: GCF_027475565.1. Classification (NCBI taxonomy): domain Eukaryota; kingdom Metazoa; phylum Chordata; class Mammalia; order Carnivora; family Felidae; genus Acinonyx; species Acinonyx jubatus. Next base: position 56,641,301 of record NC_069391.1, on the reverse strand, counting down.
ATTCTGCTATTAGAATTCATCTAATAGCCTAATGGTTGTTAAATGTGGCTAACTTAAATGCAATCTGTTTTTTTTTTCAATATATGAAATTTATTGTCAAACTGGTTTCCATACAACACCCAGTGCTCATCCCAACAGGTGCCCTCCTCAATACCCTTCACCCACCCTCCCCTCCCTCCCACCTCCCATCAGCCCTCAGTTTGTTCTCAGTTTTTAAGAGTCTCTTATACTTTGGCTCTCTCTTACTCTAACCTCTTTTTTTTTTCCTTCCCCTCCCCCATGGGTTTCTGTTAAGTTTCTCAGGATCCGAATAAGAGTGAACACATATGGTATCGTTCTCTCTATGGCTTATTTCACTTAGCATCACACTCTCCAGTTCCATCCACGTTGCTACAAAGAGCCATATTTCATTCTTTCTCATTGCCACATAGTACTCCATTGTGTATATAAACCACAATTTCTTTATCCACTCATCAGTTGATGGACATTTATGCTCTTTCCACAATTTGCCTATTGTTGAGAGTGCTACTATAAACATTGGGGTACAAGTGACCCTATGCATCAGCACTCCTATATCCCTTGGGTAAATTCCTAGCAGTGCTATTGCTGGGTCATAGGGTAGGTCTATTTTAATTTTTTGAGGAAACTCCACACAGTTATCCAGAGCAGCTGCACCAATTTGCATTCCCACCAACAGTGCAAGAGGGTTCCCATTTCTCCACATCCTCTCCAGCATCTATAGTCTCCTGATTTGTTCATTTTGGCGACTCTGACTGAGTGTAGTTTTGATTTGTATTTCCCTGATGAGGAGCGACATTGAGCATCTTTTCATGTGCCTATTGGCCATCCAGATGTCTTCTTTAGACATGTGTCTATTCATGTTTTCTGCCCATTTCTTCACTGGATTATTTGTTTTTCAGGTGTGGAGTTTGGTGAGCTCTTTATAGATTTTGGATACTAGCCCTTTGTGCGATATGTCATTTGCAAATATCTTCTCCCATTCCGTTTGTTGCCTTTTAGTTTTGTTGATTGTTTCCTTTGCTGTGCAGAAGCTTTTTATTTTCATGAGGTCCCAATAGTTCATTTTTGCTTTTAATTCCCTTGCCTTTGGGGATGTGTCAAGTAAGAAATTGTACAGCTGAGGTCAGAGAGGTCTTTTCCTGTTTTCTCCTCTAGGGTTTTGATGGTTTCCTGTCTCACATTCAGGTCCTTTATCCATTTTGAGTTTATTTTTGTGAATGGTGTGAGAAAGTGATCTACTTTCAACCTTCTGCATGTTGCTGTCCAGTTCTCCAGCACCATTTGTAAAAGAGACTGTCTTTTTCCATTGGATATTCTTTCCTGCTTTGTCAGAGATTAATTGGCTATACTTCTGTGGGTACAATTCTGGAGTCTCTATTCTATTCCATTGGTCTATGTGTCTATTTTTGTGCCAATACCATGCTGTCTTGATGATAACAGCTTTGGAGTAGAGGCGAAAGTTTGGGATTGTGATGCCTCCCTCTTTCGTCTTCTTCTTCCATATTACTTTGACTATTCAGGGTCTTTTGTGGTTCCATACACATTTTAGGATTGCTTGTTCTAGCTTTGAGAAGAATGCTGGTGCAATTTTGATTGGGATTGCATTGAATGTGTAGATAGCTTTGGGTAGTATTGACATTTTGACAATATTTATTCTTCCAACCCATGAGCACGGAATGTTTTTCCATTTCTTTGTATCTTCTTCAATTTCCTTCATAAGCTTTCTATAGTTTTCAGCATACAGATCTTTTACATCTTTGGTTAGATTTATTCCTAGGTATTTTATGCTTGGTGCATTTGTGAATGGGATCAGTGTCTTTATTTGTCTTTCTGTTGCTTCATTAGTAGTGTATAAGAATGCAACTGATTTCTGTACATTGATTTTGTATCCTGAAACTTTGCTGATGTCATGTATCAGTTCTACCAGACTTTTCGTGGAGTCTATTGGATTTTCCATGTACAATATCATGTCATCTGCAAAAAGTGAAAGCTTAACTTCATCTTTGCCAATTTTGATGCCTCTGATTTCCTTTTGTTGTCTGATTGCTGATGCTAGCACTTCCAACACCATGTTAAACAACAGCGGTGAGAGTGGACATCCCTGTCGTGTTTCTGATCTCAGGGAAACTGCTCTCAGTTTTTCCCCATTGAGGATGATATTAGTTGTGGGCTTTTCATAAATGGCTTTTATGATCTTTAAGTATGTTCCTTCTATCCCAACTTTCTCAAAGGGTTTTATTAAGAAAGGATGCTGAATTTTGTCAAATGCTTTGCATTTGCATTCTGCATTGATTGACAGGATCATATGGTTCTTATCTTTTCTTTTATTAATGTGATGTATCACTTTGATTGATTTGCGAATGTTGAATCAGCCCTGCATCCCACTTGATCATGGTGAATAATTCTTTTTATATGCTGTTGAATTCGATTTGCTAGTATCTTATTGAGAATTTTTGCATCCATATTCATCAGGGATATTGGCCTGTAGTTCTCTTCTTTACTGGGTCTCTGTCTGGTTTAAGAATGAAAGTAATACTGGCTTCATAGAATGAGTCTGGAAGTTTTTCTTCCCTTTCTATCTTTTGGAATAGCTTGAGAAGGATAGGTATTATCTCTGCTTTAAACGTCTGGTAGAACTCCCCTGGGAAGCCATCTGGTCCTGGACTCTTATTTGTTGGGAGATTTTTGATGACTGATTCAATTTCTTGGCTGGTTATGGATCTGTTCTGGATATGTTTCTATTTCCTCCAGTTTGAGTTTTGGAAGTGTGTGGGTGTTTAGTAATTTGTCCATTTCTTCCAGGTTGTCCAGTTTGTTGCCATATAATTTTTCATACTATTCCCTGATAATTGCTTGTATTTCTGAGGGATTGGTTGTAATAATTCCATTTTCATTCATGATTTTATCTATTTGGGTCATCTCCCTTTTCTCTTTGAGAAGCCTGGTTAGAGGTTTCTCAATTTTGTTTATTTTTTCAAAAAACCAACTCTTGGTTTCGTTGATCTGCTCTACAGGTTTTGTAGATTCTATATTGTTTATTTCTGCTCTGATCTTTATTATTTCTCTTCTTCTTCTGGGTTTAGGCTGCCTTTGCTGTTCCGCTTCTATTTCCTTTAGGTGCGCTGTTAGATTTTGTATTTGGGATTTTTCTTGTTTCTGGAGATAGGCCTGGATTGCAATGTATTTTCCTCTCAGAACTGCCTTCGCTGAATCCCAAAGCGTTTGGATTGTTGTATTTTCATTTTCCTTTGTTTCCACATATTTTTTAATTTCTTCTCTAATTGCCTGGTTGACCCATTCATTCTTTAGTAGGGTGTTCTTTAACCTCCATGCTTTTGGAGGTTTTCCAGACTTTTTCCTGGGGTTGATTTCAAGCTTCATAGCATTGTGGTCTGAAAGTGTGCATGGTATGATCTCCATTCTTGTATACTTATGAAGGGCTGTTTTGTGACCCAGTATGTGATCTATGTTGGAGAATGTTCCATGTGCACTGGAGAAAAAAGTATATTCTGTTGCTTTGGGGTGCAGAGTTCTAAATATATCTGTCAAGTCCATCTGATCCAATGTATCCTTCAGGGCCCTTGTTTCTTTATTGACCGTGTGTCTAGATGATCTATCCATTTCTGTAAGTGGGGTGTTAAAGTCCCCTGCAATTACCACATTCTGATCAATAAGGTTGCTTATGTTTGTGAGTAATTGTTTCATATATTTGGGGGCTCCCGTATTCAGCGCATAGACATTTATAATTTTTAGCTCTTCCTGATGGATAGACCCTGTGATTATTATATAATGCCCTTCTTCATCTCTTGTTACAGCCTTTAATTTAAAGTCTAGTTTGTCTGATATAAGGATGGCTACTCCAGCTCCCTTTTGACTTCCAGTAGCATGATAAATAGTTCTCCATCCCCTCACTCTCAATCTGAAGGCATCCTCAGGTCTAAAGTGAGTCTCTTGTAGACAGCAAATAGATGGGTCTTGTTTTTTTATCCATTATGATACCCTATGTCTTTTGGTTGGCGCATTTAGTCCATTGACATTCAGTGTTATTATAGAAAGATATGGGTTTAGAGTCATTGTGATGTCTGTATGTTTTATGCTTGTAGCGATGTCTCTGGTACTTTGTCTCACAGGATCCCCCTTAGGATCTCTTGTAGGACTGGTTTAGTGGTGACGAATTCCTTCAGTTTTTGTTTGTTTGGGAAGACCTTTCTCTCTCCTTCTGTTCTAAATGACAGACTTGCTGGATAAAGGATTCTCGGCTGCATATTTTTTCTGTTCATCACATTGAAGATTTCTTGCCATTCTTTCTGGCCTGCCAAGTTTCAGTAGAGAGATCAGTCATAAGTCTTATAGGTCTCTCTTTATATGTTAGTGCACGTTTATCTCTAGCTGCTTTCAGAATTTTCTCTTTATCCTTGTATTTTGCCAGTTTCACTATGATATGTCGTGCAGAAGATCGATTCATGTTATGTCTGAAGGGAGTTCTTTGTGCCTCTTGGATTTCAATGCCTTTTTCTTTCCCCAGATCCGGGAAGTTCTCAGCTATTATTTCTTCAAGTACACCTTTAGCACCTTTCCCTCTTTCTTCCTCCTCTGGAATACCAATTATACGTAGATTATTTCTCTTTAGTGCATGACTTAGTTCTCTAATTTTCCCCTCATACTCCTGGATTTTTTTTTTATCTCTTTTTCTCTGCTTCCTTTTTTCCATAATTTTATCTTCTAGTTCACCTATTCTCTCCTCTGCCTCTTCAATCCGAGCTGTGGTCATCATGTTATTTTGCAGCACATTTTTAGCATTTTTTAGCTCCTCCTGGCTGTTCCTTAGTCCCTTGATTTCTGTGGTGATAGATTCTCTGCTGTCCTGTATACTGTTTTCAAGCCCAGCAATTAATTTTATGACTATTATTCTAAGTTCACTTTCTGTTATATTGTTTAAATCCTTTTTGATCAATTCATTAGTTGTCGTCATTTCCTAGAGATTCTTTTGAGGGGAATTCTTCCATTTCATCATTTTGGATAGTCCCTGGAATGGTGCGGAACTGCGGGGCACTCCCCTGTACTGTCTTGAATAACTTGCATTGGTGGGGTGCCATAGTCAGATCTCTTGTCTGCCCTCAGCCCACCGCTGGGGCCACAGTCATACTGGTGTGTACCTTCTCTTCCCCTCTCCTAGGGGCGGGATTCACTGTGGGGTGGGTGGCTCCTCTGGGCTACTTGCACACTGCCAGGCTTGTGGTGCTGGGGATCTAGCGTATTAGCTTGGGTGGATGGGCAAGGTACACAGGGGTGGGAGGGGCAGGCTCAGCTCACTTTTCCTTTGGTGATCTGCTTCAGGAGGGGCCCTGCTGCACCAGGAGGGAGTCAGACTCGCCACCAGAGAGATGGATCAGCAGAAGCAGAGCCTTGGGTGTTTGCGCAGTGCAAGCAAGATCCCTGACAGGAACTGGTTCCCTTTGGGATTTTGGCTGGGGGATAGACGCGGGAGATGGCCTTGGCGAGCGCCTTTGTTCCCCGCCAAGCTGAGCTCTGTCTTCCGGGGCTCCACAACTCTCCCACCCGTTGTCTTCCAGCCCTCCTGCTCTCCGAGCGAGCTGTTAACTTATAACCTTCCAGATGTTAAGTCCCACTTGCTGTCCGAACTCATTCCATCCAGCCCCTCCACTTTTGCAAGCCAGACTCGGGGCCTCTGCTTTGCCGGCGGGCTGCCCTTCCACCCAGGCTCCCTCCCGCCAGTCCGTGTAGCATGCACCGCCTCTCTGCCCTTCCTACCCCCTTCCGTGGGCCTCTCATCTGCGCTTGGCTCCAGAGAAACCATTCTGCTAGTCTTCTGGCGGTTTTCTGGGTTATTTAGGCAGGTGTGGGTGGAATCTAAGTGATCAGCAGGACACAGTGAGCCCAGCGTGCTCCTACACCGCCATCATCCTTTCTTCAAGCCAAATGTAATCTGTTTTAAAATTTCTCTTTATGTATGATTTCTTTAGGTTCATATAATGCTTTGTGTATAGATTTTACTTACTGCTTTGGTATTCATTTGGCCTCTTGAATCTACAGATGCTGTATTTTATCAATTAGAGGAAACTCTCATGAATTAAAAAAAAAATTAGTTCTTCCACATTTTTTTCCATTTCTGCTGACTCCAAATAAATATGTGTTATATTTTCTCACTAGATATTCCATGCTTCTTCCTTCATCACAATTTTTCAATCTTTTTGTTCCTGTGTGTTTAAATCTGGAATTTTTTTTTATTCGAACACTGCTATTAATCCTACTTATTGAGTTCTTAGTCTTGATTAGTGTATATTCTATTTTTAGAATTTGCAGTTGGCTTTTTTGCAAATATGCAATGTATGTTTATATTTTCTAGTGTCTTGGTGACATTTTTAAATTCAACTTATCTCCCCAATAGAATGTCCTTTACTACAAAATATTTTAGTGAGCTCCTATCAGCTGTTGATAATTTCTTGGTTCTCAGACACAATGATTTACTTTATTTTATGCCTAGATTATTTTAAATGTGTATTAGGCAATGTATTTTAGAAGTTTTTGTGACACGTTTTGAGAACTAGAAAAATACTACATTTCTTCAGGAGAATTTTCTTTTGCACTAAAGCCATATGATGGAATGAGTAATCTAAAATCACTGTAAGCCAATTTCACAACTTGAAATTTCCTGAACTATCAAAGTGTTTTGAAGTCAGGTTTTTGTGTCTGTAAGACCTACTTCAATTCTGCTTTAAGTTTACTTCTAGGGAGCAGCTGTGCAGTTTATATAATTAGGTATAAGTAGAGGATTGTTTACCAGATTCCCACCTTATCTTGGACTTCAACTTTTGCGTTTCATCTCAAGGCCCTCAAAATTGTTTCTCAGCCTCTTAGCCCATAGCAAAAGCAGCTTTATTTTATTATTGTTATTATGTTGTATTTCCTGTTTATTTTTCTATGAGATGTCCATTGTTAGCTATTTTGTTTATAATTTTTAAGAAGGTTTATATTTTTGTTTTAATGGTTACTATTATACTTACAGATTCTTTAAACTTTTGGTCCTCTGTTTATTATTTTTTGTTTTATTTCAAGTTTATTTGACACACAATGTTACATTAGTTTCAGGTGTACAAGTAGTGATTGGAGAGGTTTATACATCATGCTGTATTCACAAGTGTAGGTACTATCTCTCCCCGTACATTACTATTACAATATAATTGACTATATTCCTTATGCTGTGCCTTAATCCCGTGACTTATTTATGCCATAACTGGAAGCCTGTATTTCCCACCCACTTTCACCCATTTTGCCCAACCTCTCACACCCCTGGCAAGCCTAAGTTTGTTCTCTGTAGTTATAGCTCTGATTCTCCTTTTTGTTTGTTCATTTTTTAATTTTTTGATTCTACATGAGTAAAATCACATGGTATTTTTTCTTTCTCAGTCTGACTTATTTCACTTAGCATAGTACCCTCCATGCACATTCTTACCTTTTTTATGATATTCATCTATCAATGGGCAGTTACATTGCTTCCATATCCTAGCCATTATAAATAGTGCTGCAGTTAAGATAAGAGTGCATATCTTTTTGAATTAGTATTCTTGTTTTCTTTGGATAAATACTCAATAGTGGAATTATTAGATCCTATGGCATTTATATTTTTTTAAATTTTTTGAGAAATTTCCATAATATTTTTCACAGTGGCTATATTAATTTAGCAAAAACAACATTAAAAGCCAGCTTTACCTTGGGGCACCGGGGTGGCTCAGTTGGTTAAGCATCTGACTTTGGCTCAGGTCATGATCTCATGGTTTGTGGTTTCAAACCCCATGTCAGGCTCTGTGCTGACAGCTCAGAACCTGGAGCTTTCTTCAAATTCTCTGTCTCCCTCTCTCTGTCTGCCCCTCCCCCTCTTGCACTCTGTTTCTCTCAGTCTCAAAAATAAATAAACACTATTTTTTTTTAAAGCTGGCTTAAGCTCCTGAATTTTGTCTTTTTCTGGATTTTGATATATACAAATAAAAATGTATGTGTGTATGCGTGTAAATTTGTATATGCATGTATACACATAATTTTATATATTTAAATGTATATATTTTTTATATATTTATGCTCACATATATAAATTTTAGTAGCATTCTCAATTTTCCAGTATGAAGATTATTCTGAATTACTGTACTTCCATTACTGAGTTTTATACTTAAGGACACTTATTAATAATACTCAGAAGGTTTGGCAAATGTCTTTGGAAGTGGCACCACAGACAGTGTTCTAAAGCATTTTTTTCCCACTGAAATCACTCAAGAACTTTATGTAACTAAATTGTCTATATACATGATTTATGGTTATAATCTCTGTCACCATTAAATGGAACTTACATTTTTGGAAGTAATTGCTACATAGATCTAAAAGTGTCATCTTAATAATTTTAGGGTGTTAAAATAATGCATAAATTATTCAATGCATAAGTGAATGCCAACATTACCGCTGGCATGAGAACATGACTTTGGACTCTATTTTCCAATGGAAAAATAAAAAGATAGAAATAAAGTATTTTGGAAAAAAAAAGATTTAAACAAAGGAAATGCAAATTGGCAAATTATTGAAAGCTCATCTCTCTACCTTGCACATCTGGTGGGCATCTGGTATATAAAGAATGTCAGGGATAAACAAACAGAATATAGGATTTTATAATGTTTTCAAAATTATAAGGTCCAGGCACCGGGGTAGCTCAGTTGGTTAAGTGTTGGATTCTTGATTTCAGCTCTGGTCATGATCTCAGAATTCATAAGATCGAGCCCCTTGAAAAGTTCCATGTGCTGACAGCACGGAGCCTTTTTGGGATTCTATCCCTCCCTCTCTCTGCCCTTACCCAGCTTGCTTTCTCTCTCTTTCTCTCTCTCTCCCTCAAAGTAGATGAATGAACTTAAAAAATTCATAAGGTCAAATATGAAGTCATTATCACAGAAATGGAAGAAAACATATAACATGTTTATAAAGTCAAATATTTGCTGCTAATTTACTGAGAAATAGAAATTAAATGCTTTCTAATAAGCACAGAAAAAGTAAACATCATTGTTAGTATCCATAACAATAAACATGAACTAAAAGGACCTTGTTCAAAGGTTATTTTAAGGTAGTACATGATATATTCATGCAAAGTGATAGATTTTAGCTAATCAGTTTATAATTCTATAATCATATAGTTCAGTTCTGGTCCTGGTTGTAACTTTACTGTGGATACTATTCAAATCTATTTCCTATTTCCCTGATGCTTAAAGGCATTTTAATGAAATAATGATATAAAAAGTATAAGTCATTTTATAATAAATAAAATGACTATGTTTTAACAATCAATGAATAGCGGTGACTGGGCGGTTCAGTCAGTTAAGCATCCAAATCTTGATTTTGGCTAAGGTTATGATCACAGGGTCATGAAATTGAGCCCCACATCGGGGTCCATGCTGGACATGGAACCTGCTTGAGAGTCTCTCTCTCTCTCTCTCTCTCTCTCTCTCTTTCTCTCTCTCAAAAACTAAGTAAATATCAACGAATAAATCAATCCATTCTCCTTATCAATGTCCTATGTCATTCCCAAATATCTTCCTCTGAAGTAGCTTGAGCTTGCTGTGTATCTCATCATTTCATCAACGATACATTTAAAATATATTTTCACAACATACATGTATTTACAAACAATATATATTACAGCTTTCTATGTTTTTAAAAATATGCAATTGACACTGCCACAAGTTATACTTCAACCTTATTTTGTCCTTCATATCAGTTGTTTTTAAAATCTAATCATGCTAATGTCAGTTTCCAGCAAACTAGACAGCTATCAGTGAAAACAATTGCTATTTTCACTGTCAATTAAAATAACTAAGAATGATAGATAAAACAAAATGAATAAAAGAAAACAGCAACAATAAAACTTCAAGTGTGCATATTCTGGCAAGATATTTAGAAATCCTGACTTTAAAAATAAAATAAATCAAGAATCTAGACCTTTAATCAGAATACTGAAACCATTTTTCATTTGTAACACATTTACCTAACCCTAGTGAACATGATGATAACTTTAAGGCATGAAAGACCAAAGAAGATAGGAATATTAAGCCTTGATCCCAGTTAGGATAGTTAGCAAGTCCAGCTGGGAAGCATCTGCATGAAGTTGATTGAGTCCTCAAAGGACTATGCATTCTGCTGAGAATTATTTTATTTTATTTTATTTTTTTAATTTTTTAATTTTGTTTAATGTTTATTTATTTTTGAGACACAGAGAGACACAGCATGAACGGGGGAGGGTCAGAGAGAGGGAGACACAGAATCTGAAACAGGCTCCAGGCTCTGAGCTGTCAGCACAGAGCCCAACACGGGGCTCGAACTCACGGACTGCGAGATCATGACCTGAGCTGAAGTCGGACACTTAACAGACTGAGCCACCCAGGTGCCCCCCTGCTGAGAATAATTTTAAATTAAATTACCACTTAACCCTTTACTATGAGGAAGAACAATGATAGTTGCACTTCTAGAGCTGTGATTAAGAGGGCAGATATAATCTCTCTCTCTCTCTCTCTCTAGTTTTCTAAAAATTTACACTCGTCTTGCAATGTACATATTAGTAGTGTCAATCCATAGTACCTTGATATAATGAACACCTGAAAAATATCTAAAGCCAAAATTCTATTTCAAAATAGAATCAACAGTAGAATGCTTGCAAATAGTAAGCACAAGCTAAATTTAATATTTTCAGGAAATATCACCTTTTCCAAAGCTTAATAAATGTCACCAACACCCCCAATAAATATGAAATAACCTTCCCAAAATCACAACATGAAAATAAAAAAATACTATAAAATGTCAAACAGCAGTATCAAATCACCAAGATCTCAGCTATTCGAATTATAAGACATAAAATAAAAATTATTAGTCAAATATTTAATGAAATGTAATTAGGGATTAAAATGTAACTGAGGAGAAAGAGACTATAAAACATTAATAAATAAATTTACAAATTATAAAATAGAACTATACATTTCTTAAGTATAAAAATTAATGGATTTAGGGGTGATTGGGTGGCTCAGTTGGTTAACTGACTGGCTGGTGGTTTCACCTCAGGTCATGATCTCACAGTTCCTGAGTTCGACCCTGACATTGGACTCTGGGTTGACAGTGTGGAGCCTGCTTAGAATTCTCTCTCCCTCTCTCTCTGTCCCTTCCTGCATGTGTTCTCTTTCTCTCTCTCAAAATAAATAAATGAAACTTAACAAAAAAAAAAATAATGGATTTAAATGAGAGTTTTGATATAATTGAAAGGAGAATTAAACTATAAAACCACAAAATGGAAACAGACAATAATTTACAATTTCTAAAATACATGTAATCAGAGTTATGGAGTAAAGAAGAGAATGGAAAAGAAATATTCCATGAGATAACAGCTGAGAATTTTCCAAAACTAAGAAAAGCCAACAATTATTTTTTTTTTAATTTTTAATGTTTATTTTTTTTTAAAGTTTATTTATTTTTGAGAGGGAGAGAGACAGAGTATGAGCAGGGGAGAGGCAAAGAGAGAGGGAGACACAGAATCTGAAGCAGGCTCCAGGCTCTGAGCTGTCAGCACAGAGCCCAACATGGGGCTCGAACTCACAAACTGTGAGATCATGACCTGAGCCGAAGTCGGATGCTTAACCGACTGAGCCACCCAGGCGCCCCATTTAATGTTTATTTTTGAGAGAGACAGAGAGAGAGAGACAGAGTGCTAGCAGGGAGGGGCAGAGAGAGAGGGAGACACAGAATTTGAAGCAGGCTCCTGACTCTGAGCTGTCAGCACAGAGCACGACGTGGGTCTTGAACTCATGAACCATGAGATCATGACCTGAGCCAATGTTGGACACTTAACGGACTGAGCCACCCAGGTCTCCCAAGCCAACGATTCTTTAATTGCAGAAGCCCAATGAATTAATTCAAGTAAGATAAATAAAAGTAATAATAATAATTCTACTTCATTCAGAATTGTGAAACTCAAAACAACAAAGAATAAACAATGTTCATTTAAAATAGCTCAACAGAAAATAGATTAAAATTTTTTTTGTGACTTTTTTTTAAAGGGTTAATGTCAAAAAAAAAAAATTGCACCAAAGTTGGATAGGTAAGGAAGACTTTATTCACTATTTCAAAAAGAGAGAGAGATCAGAATGAAGTATGAATTTAACTCTGATGAACCAAAAGAAACACTGCTGTTTGGTAAGAGTTGGGGTGAAGGGAGGAACATGGGCCATCTGTGTTTGCTAAGTGACTGTACGCAAAGTAAACTTCCTCATACTTCCATGATAGGAGGTAGTGTTACATTGTGGAGTAACTTGCCAGCTGAAATCAGATTCCTATCCTTTCACAGAAACCTAGAGGTTATCCTTGATGATTATATTTTAAAGTGATAGTTCCCAAGTCCTTAAGAAATACACTCCTGGGTGGTAAAATCGGCAGGTGGCCTTCAAACAGTTTTATATCTCAAAGGAGGTAGGTGAAGAATTTACTGTAAGTTTTCTAAAGTAAATTCGTTTTAAAAAGGCAAGTGAGGGGCTATAGTCAGGAAGAAGCACATCTCAAATTTAGCTGAGAGCAACCTGAAAGCAATCTTGGTCATACATTTATATTCTGGATTAATGCGAAAAACAAAACCTTAATGTTTTTGAAAGTTAAAAAAGAGAATCTTTATGATGCTGTGGCATGGAAGGAATTTTTAAGAAGATGTAAGAGCACAAACCACTTTAAATAAAAAATTAAGAAATTGATAAACCAAAATACATTAAGACATTCTGTTCATCAGCAGTCACCATAAAGAAAGTCAAATTACACACTACCAACAGAGAATAGAATTCCACCATATATAACCTATCAAGAATTTTCACCCAGCTATGAAGGATTTCAAATATCTGTAGAATAAACTCAAACAGATCAAAGTAAAATGGCAAAAAGACACAAACCTTCACAGAAGAATAAATAGGAATTACAATAAAAATAGGAAAGATGCTCAACCTTAATAGCTATCCCAGAAATGTAATTAAAACTAAAATGAGGCAATATGGACCTAATGAGAGAATTTTAAAAAGTAAAAACTTTCGTAGTCTCTAATATTAGCATGAATATGTACTCCACTGCTGTTGGATATAATCCCTGTAGGAGACAGTTTGACATTAGTTTCTAATGTGAAAGGTACACATGCTCTGGGACCCATCAGTTCTCCTCAGAATGAATATCCTAAGGATACCTTTCATATGTGCACAAGCAGAGTTTTACATGAATTACTGGCAGAGCCATTCATGAACACAGTAAATTTTTAATGATATGTCCTATGGAGAGTAGGGACAATAAATAAATAAATAACACCAAAACAATTTCCTAAAGAATACAAGTGTGTTAGATCAAATATATGTGTGTATTATGTGTGTGTGTGTGTGTATATATATATATATATATATATACATATATATATACATGTGTATATATATGTATACACACACACACATATAACTCAAAAATATATAAAGAACTTATGCAATGTACATTATAATCCAAAATATATAAATGTATAAAGAACTTATAAAACTAAACTCCCCCATAAAATAATTTAATTAAAAAATGGGCAGAAGACATGAATAGACGTTTTTCCAAAGAAGACATACAGATGCCCAATGGACACATGAAAAGATGATCAACGTCACTCCTCATCAGGAAAATTAAATCAAAACTATAATGAGATATCACTTCACATCCATAAGAATGGCTAAAATTAACAATACGGTGTTCATTAGGATTTGGAGAAAGGATATGGAGAAAAGCACTCCCTGTTGGTGAGAATACAAACTGGTGCAGCCATTCTGGAAAACAGTGGTAAAGAAGTGTTGAATCACTAAATTATACACCTGAAACTAATATTATGTTAACTAACTGGAATTTAAATAAAAACACATACATGCAGATGTTACATATCTATATATCCATATCTGTACATGTATAGATATGGATATATAACATCCACAGTGAGTTTCAGAAATTTTAAATATTTATCAAAAATTATAAGTCAAACACATCAACTCAGAATTCATATTGACAATAGAAAACCATATGGATTAGGAAAATATACGTCACATTTACTCCCATCTTTGTATCTTTCCTACTAACATCTTTCTATTCTAAATTTTTTGAGTGTTTATTTATTTTTGGGAGAAAGAGAGACAGAACATGAGCAGGGGAGGGGTAGAGAGAGAGGGAGACACAGAATCCTAAGCAGGCTCTAGGCACTGAGCTGTCAGCACAGAGCCCGACGCAGGGCTAACTCACGAGACATGAGATCACGACCTGTGCCAAATCAGCGCTCAACTGACTGAGCCAGCCAGGTGCCCCTAACATCTTTCCTATTCTAAAGTGATGCTGAAAGATGACTTGAAAGAAGAGGAAAACTGACATTAATTGATCACAGAAGAACTATTTATATAATTTAGGTAAATCAGAGTCCTTTGAAATTCAGTGAAAAGAAGGAATAAAAATAACTGAGTTTTGAAGAAAGTAGATTAATAATCACTACAGTGTAAATTGAATGAGAAAGTCATGGGCTGTCCAAAATAAAAGAAAATATATAGGTGGTAGTTCTAAAACTTTGTGGATATATCACAGAGGCTGCTAAAATAGATATTAGCTCAATGTTTTAAATTGTGTTAATATGGGGGCGCCTGGGTGGCTCAGTCGGTTAAGGGGCCGACTTCGGCTCAGGTCATGATCTCGCGGTCCGTGAGTTCGAGCCCCGCGTCGGGCTCTGTGCTGACAGCTCAGAGCCTGGAGCCTGTTTCAGATTCTGTGTCTCCCTCTTTCTGACCCTCCCCTGTTCATGCTCTGTCTCTCTCTGTCTCAAAAATAAATAAAACGTTAAAAAAATTGTGTTAATATGTAATATTTATATGGGTATTGGAAATCAGGAGACTTGGATAGTAGATGTAAATCTACTTCAGGAAATGTATTTCAGTCCCCATTGCAATCAGCCTGTGGAGTGAGGGGGGTTCTAGGGATGCAAGATCTAGGGCAGAGGGGAAACCAGATAATTTCTTTCCATGGGTGGGTAGGAATTACTTTACATTTCCTGGGGTAAGATAATGGGGACATAATAGGACCTCAAACAAGATGGAAAATGAATGACCCTACTGCTGTAGAGTGACACAGCCACACACTTAGAGCATCCACAATAGCACTGAGATTGATGAGATTCTCTGATTCTTTCAATGACTTGGTCCACAAAAAATAAACAAAACAAAACATAACAAAACAAAACATCACAAACCAACCAACAAATAAAATGTACAGCAGTGATAATTAGGAAAGAAGAGATTAGTTGGCTTGCAGATCATTTCCAGAGGTAAGAAACGAAGAAAGAAAAAAGAGATAGATTGAGAGACAGAGAGAGGAAAGGAAAAGAAAGAAGATAGGAAGGGAGATAAGGAAGGAAGGAAGGAAGGAAGGAAGGAAGGAAGGAAGGAAGGAAGGGAGGAAGGAGAGCAGAAAGAGAAAAAGGAGGAAGGTAAAGAAAGAAAAGAAGGAAGAGAGGAAAACATTCATAAGATCTCTATTGTGGCGGTTTAAGAGAGTATGTAATCTACCTCAAGGAAATTAGAATATAAGGGGTTGGGGGAGGCATCCCATGATTTTACTAATGAACATACAGTGCCAGATAAGAAGATGGTGCTAATGATAATAGGACATAATGAGTGAATCTCACGTGCCAGTTGATAAGGCACATAATGATTGTTCTCACTTAATTCTTTAAACAACTATAAGATACATATAAGAAGTGCTATTGCCATTTTAAAGATAAGATAATTGAAGTAAAAATTATATTATTTGTCCAAGTTCACACAGTCATACCAGCTGGAGATGGAATTCGAAACTGTGTTGCATGACTATGGAAGGTGAACTTTTAAGCTTAATACAATAAAAGCAACTATAAAATTAAGAACTACTCTTTTACCTTTTTTGGGATGCTGGAGTCAGGGAAACAATGTGTGCAATGTGTGCAATGGACATGGATGGTAGTACAGCTAAGAGTTTGTTCCATTAGTAGACATGAGTCTAGTATTTAAATACATGCCAATAGAAGCTTCTGAAAAAAAAAATGAAGCTTCTGTAGTACATAGTGAATAAATATTATCAAACAATATGGTTATCATAATTTTGTAAGCATAGATATTAACACCTTAATTAAAATACTTATTTGATAAAAGCATAAAGCCCTGTGTACTTTCTAGATGTCACACTCTGAATCTCAACAGTTTCCTTATGCTCATAGCCCACTTCTCTGGACTGATAATGTAAGAAGCTTGTGTGAGGTGTATGTTGGAAAAGAGAGAGGCTTTTTTTTTTTTAGACTCTTAAATTTCTCTGACCTTTTGAATGAATTTCTTCCTTTTTCTAATGAATCAATGAAATCTTATCAGGATTCTCAAAGTCTATTAAGTGAAGCAATTAATTTTGCATTATCGCACTACACAATATATTATTAGCAGTCATTTCCCACAAACAACCTGGCAGTATGAATGAGAGAATTTCACTGTAAACCTCCATTCCCTCTTTCCAATAGCATTTCTGCCTGACTCAGCAGAATAGACACGAATTTTCTAGTAAATGTTCTTGAATGGGGAGTAGTCACTCCATAAAAATGTCAGCATTCCAAATTTCTGTGACATTGCTGATCACCATTTTTCAGTTGCTAGAAGGTTTATTACAATCTTTTTATCTTTAAGAAAATCCAATAATGCAAACAATTATCATACAGCTTATTTCACTAGAGAATCGCTTAAGAGATAGTCTGTCTATAGATGATCAATTATAAGTAGTTACATAAAGTTTTTTTAAAAGTTATAACTTGGTGGCACAAAGAAAATATTTAACTTCTTTTTTTTTTTTTTACTTCCTTACCTCCAAGGGAATCTTCACTTACCTTTGTCAGATTCAGCTCTTGTTTAAAACATTTTAATTTTTTAAATGTTTATTTATTTTTGAGAGACAGAGAGAGACAGAGGAGCAGGGGAGGGGCAGAGAGAGAGCGAGACACAAAATCCGAAGCAGGCTCCAGGCTCCAAACTCACAAGCCATGAGATCATGACTTGAGCTGTAGTCGGAGGTTTAACTGACTGCCCACCTGGGCGCCCCCAAAACATTTTAAATCTGAGAAGGGATACTAATCAATTTTCAACACCTTCTTGAGAAGAGAAGGGTCAAAAACATCCATACAGAAATTATTCTCACTTTAGGAGCAACTCCTATTGCTAGTATCTCCCATAGTAGCTACTACTACTAAATCAAAATGATTTGACCCTAGACAGTTTTAAAAGCATGTACATACAATATGTCATATGTGTCCACAAAGTGCATGAGATTCCCAGTGTGGGATTCTTCCAGTTCTTTATGTGAGGACAAGTACAGAAGGAAGGAAAGGAAAAGAATGATGTAGAGAGATAAGAAATTCAAGAAGAAAATAATAAGATAGCTTGGGGTTCTCTGGAAAATGTAGGGATTAAAAAAAAAACAATAAATGAGGTAAGTGTCTCTAAGGATTTCTCATTCCCTTTTGTTTTTTTAGAAGTTTACACTCCTGTGCTTAAAAAAATCTATGAAGACATTTTGAAAACTTCAATTACAATATTGTATCATTTTTTTCTATCGCAGGGCAGACTAGACAAATTATTTATTCATGATGATCTGCTTTTCACCTTCTGTAATCTGAAGGGCATGCTCATCAGTTGTTAAGAAAGGGAATATTTAGAATCTTGGGCGAAGAACTTATTCTTCAGTGTGGTGTACACGTCAGCACTTATGTGTAATCTTGAAACAAAATGGAAATTTCTTACAACAGACAAATCTTACACCTAACAGAAAGATATGAGAAGGTAGAGGACTTCAATTATTGGAGTTTCAAGATGAATGAGAAGTGTGACTGCTCTTGAGTGCCCTGGAGGTGGATGATAATATTTCAATCACAAGGATATCAATGAAAAAGAGAAGGAAAGATGGAAACCATTAAAAGACTGCTTGAGGTAGCATCTATAGCTCACCATGGAAATGAAAGATGAAAAAATATAACAGAGAACTCTAGGACAGTGAACTTGTCACACACAAAAAAAAGTACAGAAGATATACTTACTTTCTAACAGTTATAGTAGAAAAAAGAACTGGGGAGAAGAGACCTTTTGCAAAAGGGAATAAGAGCTCTTATATATTTGCTAGGTCCAGAGGAAAAAGAGATCAGGGAAATATTAAAACTCTGGGGACAGATTAATAATATTTGTGAACCAAACATTTCCTATAACCAGAAGCTATCACTTTATAACTTTCAAATTAATTTTAAAATATACCCTTTATAACAAATTTTTTTTCAAGCATCAGATTTATAACTTAAAAAAATGATACCGTATGTCCTTACATTTCCTCCCTTCCAAAATATCTCACTGAAATAATGTCAATTATGTACAAAGAGGAATAAATATATACCAGAACTGATAACTGAAGGTGACTTGGGTTATTGGGGACCAACAGCAGATATATTTGTTAAGAACACAGTGGGAGAGACAGAAAAGGAGAGAAGATAAGCCAAAATAAAAAAAAAAAAACATTGCAACTAAAATATATACTTAATAAGGCAGCCTCAAAAGTTAGTCTTTTTTGTTTGTTTTTTAAATAGGCTTCAATAGCCCAATGCAGGGCTTGAACTCATGACCCAGAGAGCAAGATATAAGCTGAGATCAAAGCTGGATGTTTAACCAACAGAGCCACCCAGGTACCTCAAAAGTTAGTCTTTTCTTTTTGGCAGATCCCTAAGAATGATTAAGGCCTAAATCAGAGTATAGACAGCAGGCATAGACCGTAGTTTAATAATGAGTTTAAATAATTTGCACACTACATATGGAATAGAGGTCCACATTTGTTAGTCTCTCATCCCTGTGTATGTAGAGAAATTTTAAGTATTACAAAGTAACCTAGGCTCAAAATTAGTATCTGGTCTCTAACAAATTGAGGGTTGCCTGGGTGGTTTAGTCAGTTAATAGCGTCTGAATTTGGCTCAGGTCATGATCTTGCTCTGTGCTCAGAGCCTGGAGCCTGTTTCAGATTCTGTGTCTCCCTCTTTCTCTGACCCTCCCCTGTTCATGCTCTCTCTCTCTCTTTGTCTCAAAAATAAATAAATGTTAAAAAAATTTAAAATAAATTTATAGTCTAGAGAACAGAAAAAAGATGCAAAGGTGAGAATAATCAGAAAAATAACAGAGGGGATCAGTTCAGAATACCTTATATTTAAAAAACAAACATTCTCTAAAAAAGGAATGGAGAAAATGGTTGCAGAAGAGGGATACAAGCAGAGAAATTATACATAAAAAATAATAATAAAAACTTTTAAGAAGTGAATAGATTTATCTACAGAGGTATGTGACTGCTGAGTGTGAAGCAGAATGGAAAAATGTCCATACCTGGTAATATTCTTATGGAACTTCCATAATTCATAAAGTTTTCAAAATCAAAGATTCATTTACCTAAAAAATAAATCCTTGAACTGGTATCAGATTTCATTAGCAGCACTGGATGCTACAGAAGATGTAAAGCAGCAAGACTCCAGTATCCACCTTTTGGGCTGTGTGTCCTTAAAGAAGTTATTTAACATCTCTGTGCTTTAATAGGAAACTAGAATACATTGGACTTTGAACTTTCAAAGGCAAGTTTTAGTGACAAGGATTATACCCCCCCAATCCAATTAATACTATTTTATATTGAAATTAAGAAACAGTGAGGATCATTTAAAAAAATAAGTCTCACCTTGATTTAAAAACATTAAAACAAAATTTATATGTGACTTAAGAGAATATGATTTCTAACAAAAAGCAAAGCTAATCATACAGAAATGATAAAAATATTAAATATAACTACATCAACTACCTGCAAAATATAATGGAAAAGAAACAAAACATTCTTCTTATTAAAATGAGATTTTTTAAATTAATATTTTTATTTTGAGAAAGAGCACGCATGGGAGAGGAGCAGAGAGAAAGACGGAGAGACAGAATCCCAAGCAGGCTCCATGCGGTCAGCCAACTCATGAACTGTGAGATCATGACCTGAGCTCAGATTAAGAGTGGGATGCTTAACCGACTGAGCCACCCAGTTGCCCCTAAAGTGAGATAATTTTTTTTAAAGGAAAAATAAGTGCCAATTGTGGTTCTATATCATACTGGAGGCATAGTACAACTCCTTGGAAAGTATGGGCAGGAGTCAATGGGGATAAGAGAGGGAAAAGAGAAATAAATACTGGTTTTATGTAAATCTATACATTTAAACCAGTATGATTGAAAATTTTCCAGATACAACAAATCTGCATCACGACTGTGATCAGGCTCATGCCTTTATGCTCAGATTGTTTCATTTATTTTTTTTTAAGAACAACTTTTTTTTTTAAGTTTATTTGCTTATTTTGAGAGAGAGAGAAAGAGAGAGAGAGAGAGAGAGAGCACAAGCAGGGGAGAGGCAGAGAGGGAGAGAAAGAATCTAAGCAGGAGTCACACTGTCAGAGCAGAGCCTGATGAGGGGTTTAAAACTCAGGAACCTTGAGATCATGACCTGAGCTGAAATCAAGAGTCTGACGCCTAATGGACTGAGCCACCCTGGGCACCCCTAATTTGCTTCATTTTGATTAAATTTCTTCCATGAAGAAACTGCTGTTGGATATAAAGTGAAATGAAAAGCCACTCTCCTGCTACTCTGGGTAAATTTGTCTCTGGAAGTGGTCTAGGTTGTTAAAATGATTTTACTTCTCCTGTAAGATCCCAGGAAGATTGTGCATTAACAGAATCAGAGTTGAACAGTCAACAATTACATTTAACATAATAACCATCTTATGAGCAGTTTTTTGTTTTATATTTGAGTTGGTACTTTAAGTACCAACAACAGATGGCCAATTTCATTTAAAAACCTAAAGTAAATATTCCATACCTTTACATTATAAATGGAACAATATAGCAAGTAAAATTTAAGTAGTAGGAGAGAGAAGGTCAGGTCTAGGGAAGGAACATAAGTTTCCTAGTCTTACAAGAAGAAAAAAGGTATGGCTTCTATGTGATATCTAAAGAAATATAAATTTAAATACAATTGTAGAAATGAAAACAGCAGATAAAAAAAAGTAAAAAAAAAATCTACTTTAAAAAACTTGGAAGAATTATAGAGGAGGAAAATTTTGGATTCCATGAGGGTTGAGTACCATAGTTTC